>NC_091231.1:15419253-15434253 GCF_040958095.1 Procambarus clarkii | reverse complement strand
TGCTGAGAATTATTGCTATATATTCTCCATGCAAACATTCATAATACAAATTATAAATGAAAAAACGTGTCTGTTCTTGTTCCAGTGAGTTCAAAGACCTCAGGAGGCCGAGGCTTGATCAGAGACATCCGTACACACCAGATACTAATATGCCAGATATCTTGTATACCAGAACATGATAACACAAACACCCACATGTGTGTGTGTGTGTAATATATATATATATATATATATATATATATATATATATATATATATATATATAAATTCTGTGGCGCGGGTTCGATTCCCGCACCAGGCAGAAACAAATGGGAAGAGTTTTTTTCATCCTGATGCCTCTGTTCATCTAGCGGAAAACAAGTTACAGAAAATTTAATTATGCAGAAACTTAATGACTCACAGATTTGCATAAATACATCAGTGCATCTTAAGTGTATTATCTGGCCTCCGTGTGTAGTGTACCGTGTACCGTAGCTCAGCCTCCGTGTGTGGTGTACCGTGTACCGTAGCTCAGCCTCCGTGTGTAGTGTACCGTAGCTCAGCCTCCGTGTGTAGTGTACCGTGTACCGTAGCTCAGCCTCCGTGTGTGGTGTACCGGAGCTCAGCCTCCGTGTGTGGTGTACCGGAGCTCAGCCTCCGTGTGTGGTGTACCGTGTACCGTAGCTCAGCCTCCGTGTGTGGTGTACCGTAGCTCAGCCTCCGTGTGTGGTGTACCGTAGCTCAGCCTCCGTGTGTGGTGTACCGGAGCTCAGCCTCCGTGTGTGGTGTACCGGAGCTCAGCCTCCGTGTGTGGTGTACCGGAGCTCAGCCTCCGTGTGTGGTGTACCGGAGCTCAGCCTCCGTGTGTGGTGTACCGGAGCTCAGCCTCCGTGTGTGGTGTACCGGAGCTCAGCCTCCGTGTGTGGTGTACCGGAGCTCAGCCTCCGTGTGTGGTGTACCGTGTACCGTAGCTCAGCCTCCGTGTGTGGTGTACCGGAGCTCAGCCTCCGTGTGTAGTGTACCGTGTACCGTAGCTCAGCCTCCGTGTGTGGTGTACCGTGTACCGTAGCTCAGCCTCCGTGTGTGGTGTACCGTGTACCGTAGCTCAGCCTCCGTGTGTGGTGTACCGTAGCTCAGCCTCCGTGTGTGGTGTACCGGAGCTCAGCCTCCGTGTGTGGTGTACCGTAGCTCAGCCTCCGTGTGTGGTGTACCGGAGTTCAGCCTCCGTGTGTGGTGTACCGTAGCTCAGCCTCCGTGTGTGGTGTACCGTGTACCGTAGCTCAGCCTCCGTGTGTAGTGTACCGGGTTCGATGTATACACACGCAACGTCGCTCAGCTCAGAAGGTCCAGCAGAATACCTCGTTAAGCGACACTCGACCATGCCCTCGTTAACCTCTGTTAATTTATTGTTGGACTTGAGATTTATCGTTGTATTTCCTGGAGACATTGATTGGCGTTTGAGTAAACAGGTGTGTGTGTGTGTGTGTGTGTGTGTGTGTGTGTGTGTGTGTGTGTGTGTGTGTGTGTGTGTGTGTGTGTCTGTGTACTCACCTATTTGTACTCACTTATTTGTGTCTAAAGGATCGAGTATTGACTCTCGGATCCCGCCTTTCGAGCATCGGTTGTTTACAGGAATGACTCCAGTCCTATTTCCCTATCATGCCTAGTTTTAAAATTATGAATGGTATTTGCTTCCACAACCTGTTCCTTAAGTGCATTCCATTTTGCCACTATTCTCACGCTAAAAGAAAACTTCCCAACATCCCTGTGACTCATCTCAGTTTCCAGCTTCCACCCATGTTCTCTCGTTCTGTTACTATTCCGTGTGAACATTTCGTCTATGTCCACTCTGTCAATTCCCTTGAGTATGTTATACGTTCCTATCATGTCCTCCCTCTCCCTTCTTCTTTCTAGTGGCAGACAGACTTTTTAACACGAGCGGCACACGCACAAAGGGGACACAGGTGGAAGCTGAGTACCTAAATGAGCCACAGAGACATTAGAAAGAACTTTTTCAGTGTCAGAGTAGTAAGTAATTGGAATGCATTAGGCAGTGACGTGGTGGAGGCTGACTCCATACACAGTTTTAAGTGTAGATATGAGCACAAATAGGTGAATACACACACACACACACACACACACACACACACACACACACACACACACACACACACACACACACACACACACACATACTATAGGAAGAAAGTGTAAGAAAGTCTGCAGTCATAACGAACACTTCATTACGTCTTAATCAAGTGTTGTAGAGAAACATTGTTAATGATTGGCCGTGCTGTACCTCCACCACCTGCTGGCCGTGCTGTGCCTCCACCACCTGCTGGCCGTGCTGTACCTCCACCACCTGCTGGCCGTGCTGTGCCTCCACCACCTGCTGGCCGTGCTGTACCTCCACCACCTGCTGGCCGTGCTGTACCTCCACCACCTGCTGGCCGTGCTGTGCCTCCACCACCTGCTGGCCGTGCTGTACCTCCACCACCTGCTGGCCGTGCTGTACCTCCACCACCTGCTGGCCGTGCTGTGCCTCCACCACCTGCTGGCCGTGCTGTACCTCCACCACCTGCTGGCCGTGCTGTACCTCCACCACCTGCTGGCCGTGCTGTGCCTCCACCACCTGCTGGCCGTGCTGTGCCTCCACCACCTGCTGGCCGTGCTGTGCCTCCACCACCTGCTGGCCGTGCTGTGCCTCCACCACCTGCTGGCCGTGCTGTACCTCCACCACCTGCTGGTCGTGCTGTACCTCCACCACCTGCTGGTCGTGCTGTACCTCCACCACCTGCTGGCCGTGCTGTGCCTCCACCACCTGCTGGCCGTGCTGTACCTCCACCACCTGCTGGCCGTGCTGTACCTCCACCACCTGCTGGCCGTGCTGTACCTCCACCACCTGCTGGTCGTGCTGTACCTCCACCACCTGCTGGCCGTGCTGTACCTCCACCACCTGCTGGCCGTGCTGTACCTCCACCACCTGCTGGCCGTGCTGTACCTCCACCACCTGCTGGCCGTGCTGTACCTCCACCACCTGCTGGTCGTGCTGTACCTCCACCACCTGCTGGCCGTGCTGTACCTCCACCACCTGCTGGCCGTGCTGTACCTCCACCACCTGCTGGCCGTGCTGTACCTCCACCACCTGCTGGCCGTGCTGTACCTCCACCACCTGCTGGTCGTGCTGTACCTCCACCACCTGCTGGCCGTGCTGTACCTCCACCACCTGCTGGCCGTGCTGTACCTCCACCACCTGCTGGCCGTGCTGTACCTCCACCACCTGCTGGCCGTGCTGTACCTCCACCACCTGCTGGCCGTGCTGTGCCTCCACCACCTGCTGGCCGTGCTGTGCCTCCACCACCTGCTGGCCGTGCTGTACCTCCACCACCTGCTGGCCGTGCTGTACCTCCACCACCTGCTGGCCGTGCTGTGCCTCCACCACCTGCTGGCCGTGCTGTACCTCCACCACCTGCTGGTCGTGCTGTGCCTGCACCACCTGCTGGCCGTGCTGTACCTCCACCACCTGCTGGTCGTGCTGTACCTCCACCACCTGCTGGCCGTGCTGTGCCTCCACCACCTGCTGGCCGTGCTGTGCCTCACAGCACAAACACCCACATAATCATCTTCAATTAAATGGTCTAACTTCGTGTTTTTCTCGTGGCGGTGATTTCCTTCATCGTCTTATTCCAGAAGCCGTAAAGGACAAGTGAAAACAATGTTCACGCGATTGGCGGGAAGGTTTTGTGGAGACCAATTACGTGGTGGTTGTGCAGGCTGTGACACCCCGTGGACCTGTTGCGACCAGTGGTGGGTGTGTAGGCTGTGGCACCCGTGGACCTGTTGCCACCAGTGGTGGGTGTGTAGGCTGTGGCACCCGTGGACCTGCTGCCACCAGTGGTGGGTGTGTAGGCTGTGGCACCCGTGGACCTGCTGCCACCAGTGGTGGGTGTGTAGGCTGTGGCACCCGTGGACCTGCTGCCACCAGTGGTGGGTGTGTAGGCTGTGACACCCGTGGACCTGCTGCCACCAGTGGTGGGTGTGTAGGCTGTGACACCCGTGGACCTGCTGCCACCAGTGGTGGGTGTGTAGGCTGTGACACCCGTGGACCTGCTGCCACCAGTGGTGGGTGTGTAGGCTGTGGCACCCGTGGACCTGTTGCCACCAGTGGTGGGTGTGTAGGCTGTGGCACCCGTGGACCTGCTGCCACCAGTGGTGGGTGTGTAGGCTGTGACACCCGTGGACCTGCTGCCACCAGTGGTGGGTGTGTAGGCTGTGACACCCGTGGACCTGCTGCCACCAGTGGTGGGTGTGTAGGCTGTGACACCCGTGGACCTGCTGCCACCAGTGGTGGGTGTGTAGGCTGTGACACCCGCGGAATTGCTGCCACCAGTGGTGGGTGTGTAGGCTGTGACACCCGTGGACCTGTTGCCACCAGTGGTGGGTGTGTAGGCTGTGACACCCGTGGACCTGCTGCCACCAGTGGTGGGTGTGTAGGCTGTGACACCCCCGTGGACCTACTGCCACCAGTGGTGGGTGTGTAGGCTGTGACACCCCCGTGGACCTGCTGCCACCAGTGGTGGGTGTGTAGGCTGTGACACCCGTGGACCTATACTGCCACCAGTGGTGTGAAAGTGCCCAACTACTTACACCACACTGTGCTGTGACACAGCAGTGCTGCACATTATGGCTCAGAGTAAAGTGCAGGTTTCCTCCCACCAACCGACTCTAACTAATCCATTTGTGTAAATACAAAATGAAGAAGATAATGACCAAGAATATAAGATAAAAGAGGCGTAGAAGAGAAAAACAATGGAAGATTCAGGAATAGAAGGCTAAGAAAGACGTAGAGAGGAGAGGAGAGTGGCAGTTGTGAAGGTGAGAGAAGGTGAGAGAAGGTGAGAGAAGGTGAGAGAAGGTGAGAGAAGGTGAGGGAAGGTGAGAGAAGGTGAGAGAAGGTGAGAGAAGGTGAGAGAAGGTGAGAGAAGGTGAGAGAAGGTGAGAGAAGGTGAGAGAAGGTGAGAGAAGGTGTGGGAAGGTGTTGGAAGGTGTGGGAAGGTGTGGGAAGGTGAGGGAAGGTGAGGGAAGGTGAGGGAAGGTGAGGGAAGGTGAGGGAAGGTGAGGGAAGGTGTGGGAAGGTGTGGGAAGGTGTGGGAAGGTGAGGGAAGGTGAGGGAAGGTGTGGGAAGGTGTGGGAAGGTGTGGGAAGGTGTGGGAAGGTGAGGGAAGGTGAGGGAAGGTGTGGGAAGGTGTGGGAAGGTGTGGGAAGGTGAGGGAAGGTAAGGAAAGGTGAGGTACCGCTCCAGCACACAACGAGGAGTGACCGCCAGACCTGCCCATCTCCTCACCTCATGTTTATGAGAGCTGCCCCTCACTTATGGTCTGGAGAGAGGCCCTGGAAGGAAGGGAAGAGGCCGGTGGGAAGGTAAGAGGCCGGAGAGAAGGGAAGAGGGCAGAGGGAAGGGAAGGCGGTGGGAAAGAGTTACAGTAATAGAGGTCAGGAGAAGCCAGTAGCGGGAATAATAGTAGTGAATGTATACAAGGAGGGAGGGAGGCGTGGTGGTCTCCTCCCCGTGTACGGGCAACACGTGAGTGAGAGACAGTTTTTAGTTTAGTTTAGTTCATGTATTATGCACCCCATACCCATCTTGTGGGCGGTAGTGGAAAGTGTTACAGAGGCACATAATGGGCTCAGGGACTGAACCCTACAATTCATTTAGCTAAGCAAGAAACAGGTAAACGGAGAGTTGACGAGGAGTAGGTATCATTCCTCAGTGTCCCAGCGTCCTTTCTGGTACTCCTCACAGTCCTGGTACGTCTCAGTGTCCCAGCATTAGTCTGTAAGCATCACTTCATCACTGACAGTGATGCTGTCTCAGTGACAGCATCACTCTGTGACCCACTCGTCATCACATCTCCAAGTAGCATCACCTCTCCCAGACTGGTCTCCTCCATCTCTCTAATGACATAATTGCTTGTCTGAAGCAGCATCAGCAGATGCAATTAACGGAACAAGATCGAACGCGACGAATTTTTCGGGAGACTGATAGAGACAAATTACCCGTGCGAGCAGGGACACGAATGCACGGAGTTGACAGCTTTTGTAGGGATCAACAAAAGCGCCCTAATGGACGTAACTATTATATACTTTCAGCCACACATCAGCTGGCGGCCAAGTACACAGTCGGTGCACAGTATCGTCTCACGATTTGACAAGTGTCTAACATGAATTGTTGTTTGCCTAACAATCAATTTACTAACAACAAACTCACTCAATCTAAACAAGCCGAAGCTCGTTAAGGTCACTGTGTCTTACAAGCTGAGCAGTTAAAATATCTCTAAATGCACCTCAATTTGATGCTACTGCCAATAGCGTCCAAATTAGAGTGCCTGGAGTCAAGAGGACGTAGTTATGTAATAGGCAAGTCTTAACAACTGAAACTAATTTTTTTGTTTTAGATCTTGGCGTAAAATTTCGGTTTTAAAATCTGTATAATATTATATATTATTATTATTTATATATTTATATATATATATATATATATATATATATATATATATATATATATATATATATATATATATATATTTCATTGAATATGACCGCATATTCTGTATTTATTATTTTCTGGTTTAGGGCTTCTATCCCTCTATTTTCTTAGCATTAGGGCTTAATTGAAATAGGAGTTCTCCAAAACTCATTTTCGTACTTTCACCTTAAAAGTACGAAAATGAGTTTTGGAGAACTCCTATTTCAATTAAGCCCTGATGCTAAGAAAATAGTTAGAGGGATAGAAGCCCTAAACCAGAAAATAATAAATACAGAATATGCGGTCATATTCAATGAAACATGTTTGAAAGAAAACCTGCTGCCAGTATACACCAATATATATATATATATATATATATATATATATATATATATATATATATATATATATATATATATATATATATATATATATATATATATATATATATCTTTGTGGCTCTTGTGTAAGTTTTCGTTTGAAACTTTCAATTCTTGCTTCAAAGCTCTCAAACTTTTCTTACTGACGGGGTCCACTCGACCCATGTACAATGTTTTCAAAATATATTTAATGATAATCCTTAATTATATACCACTCGGCTTTGGGGGATTTTCCTCGATGATTGACAAGTGTGTGAAGCAGAGTGTATGCTAATGTGTTCTCTGACGCACAACAGTATATAAACATATAAACATACAGACACTGAACAATATGGGTTTGTGTACTCGCCTTGTCGTGTTTGTCGTGTGTGTGTGTGTGCAACCCGTTCTCGCAAATTTAATAAGTCAATATTGACTTATTAAATATGTGCATAGGTGACATACTTAACATAATAGATACCCTTAAAAAGATTCATAGAAAACACCGACCTTACCTAACCTTGTTAGTATCTTAAGATAAGCATCTTATTGCTTCGTAATTACAATTATTACTTAACCTATACCTATTATAGGTTAGGTAATAATTGTAATTACGAAGCAATAAGATGCTTATCTTAAGATACTAACAAGGTTAGGTAAGGTCGGTGTTTTCTATCAATCTTTTTAAGGGTATCTATTATGTTTAGTATATCACCTATGCACGTAGTTAATAAGTCAATATTGACTTTACGAATTTGCGAGAACGGGTTGGTGTGTGTGTGTGTGTGTGTGTGTGTGTGTGTGTGTGTGTGTGTGTGTGGGGATGGGGGGAGTCTCGGCTCCTTGGTCCCGCCTCTCAACTGTCAATCAACTGGTGTACAGATTCCTGAGCATATTGGGGTCTATCATATATACATTTGAATTTGTGTATGGAGTCAGCCTCCACCACATCACTTCCTAGTGCATTCCATTTGTTAACTACTCTGACACTTAAAAAGGTTCTTATTAATATCTGTACGGCTTATTTGGGTACTATTCCCAACTGTATTCCCTAGTGTGGGTGCCCCTTGTGTTGAACTGTCTTTATCTACCCTACCAATGCCTCTGAGAATTTTGTATGTGGTTATCATTTCTTAACTCTTAACTCTCTGTAACTCTTCTGTCTTCCAGCAACGTGAGGTTTAGTTCGTATAGTATGTCCTCGTAACTCATAACCCTCAGCTCGGGTACTAGTCTGGTGACATACCTCTGAAACTTCTGAAATTATTATGTAAAAAAATGAAGTAGAGAATATGAAAATTATATTACAAATATTTTATTTATATCCCCAAAAATGGGAAAGATAGAAGATTCAGTTAAGACTACCTAGCAAGACTTCTCATCAGGCCACAGTAGAGTTACCAGAGGAGTCTTGCAGGACTTATACAACATTGTGTCTCCTCGTCTTGAAACACCAACATGGCTTCAGCAAATATATTAGAGTTGTGTGACACACATCAATAATAAAGCAAGAGCCAGAAGATTGTACTGAACATGTATTCCAAAGTGGCATGAAATTGTCCTACACAAGTTTGTGAATATTACAAGTGCAGCTGGATGTGGGGGGGGGGAGGTGGCTACATGGTGCAGCTGGATGTGGGGGGAGAGGACTCCCTGGTGCAATTGGTTGTGGGGGGAGGGAGAGAGGGGGTCTCCCTGGTGCAGCTGGAGGTGGGGGGAGAGGACTCCCTGGTGCAGTTGGTTGTGGGGGGAGGGAGAGAGGGGGGCTCCCTGGTGCAGCTGGATGTGGGGAGACAGGGGGTTGGCTCCTCTTGGGTAGAGGGAGAGAGTAATGGTGCAAGAAGCCATAAGGTAGGACCCACAGGAAGCGGGAGTGGGGCCCAAGCTCTTCTTAATATACATCAACAATATGCCACGGGAACAGAATCATACATATTCCTGTTTACCGCTGATGAAAAGTTGACGAGAAGAGTTAGAATTGTAGGTGACGGTGGGCGGCTCCGGCGGGGTGTACAGGTATATTACATTACAGGTAAAGCGGGAGACAGCATCAGGAATCAGAGAGAGAGAAAGAGAGAGAGAGAGCGACTTGAGAGTTTAATAATCCCCCAGGAACTTATCAGATTAAAATCTATATCACATTACAAAACCGTTAAATATTCGAATAACTTGAAGAAACCTAGTCAAGTGGTCTTTAAAAACACTATAAACAACCTACATAAGACAAACGTTCAAATATGAAGTTCCTTCTTGTGATTCAACAAACAAGTAACACTTCTCTCTAGACCAAACTGACTATAACATCACAACTTCATAAGTCAATGTGTTTTACACCGCTACACCCAGACAAGTGTACCTTTACACACTTACACAGCTCCAAATCTACACATACTTCACACCTACACACACCTACACGCATCACACACCTACACGCATCACACACACCACATTCACGTATACACACCACACACACCTACACATACTCCAAATCTACACACCCCCACACCTACACACACCCCACACCTGCACACATCACACACACCACACTCACCTACACACACCACACACACCTACACACACCACACACACCTACACATACTCCACACACACACACCTACACATACTCCACACACATACTCCACACACACACACACACACACACACACACCACCCTTTATTGCGGCATAACTCCACACACAAAATTTACAGTTGATATCTTGTTCAGGAACTGGATTTAGCAAGAGAAAGGCAAGGAAAAGAGAGAGAGAAACTGAGAGACAAGCAGAGACACAGAAAGAGAGAAGCTCAGAGAGAGAGACTGAGACACACACAAAGAATGAATGACAAACGGATAATGACTATGTAAATAAAGGTAGTGACAGGCTACAGTTACGTGGGTAACTGGCATAAACATACTGTAATATGATGCTATAGCAGGAACACACGAGTCCAAACGCTGCAGTCACATTGTTACGGCCCATGTTTGTTGAAGCTAATTGTTGCTTCTCACTTGATTAATCAAGAATGATAAGCAAAGATGTGCTTATTTGTGTTTAGTGCTTAGAAATGCTTAGAAAGGCCATTTTGCACTTTGAAGTACAAAGTGGCAGTAGTCAAAGTTGTAACAACAACTGCTGGGTCCTAAGCTAGATTTATTTATTTATTTATTTATTTATTTATTTATTTATTTTTAAACAAAGAGGTACATTTGGCTTGTGAGAGCACACGACACTGGTGTTCGTACACTCTTGCAAAGCACCGCGCACGCATAGCGTTTCGGACAGAGTTTGATTATTAGTAGAATATGATTAACAATAATACCAATATAAAAATATTAGAGTTTCGGTACAGCATCTGGCCCCTTACTCAGACCGTCAATTATCCGATACAAAAACCGTAATTTCCCAAACAAAAGTGACGCGGCTGTATAACATGCGCTACACAAGCAACTGTAAACAAACTGTTGGTAACGAGCAGCCTTCAGAGACGCTGACCCTTAAAACATATTATTCCAAAACCCGGAAATTTTATCGAATAACTTCAGTGAGGAGTAAACTAGCTTACAAGACCCTGATTGCTACGATAACGAGGTTAATTTCGTTGCTTTTAACACGCTCTATTATCTATCGAGTCTGTTGCGTGTTAATAATTCGTGTGAAACCATGCAACAGATGTCGGTGGACCTTGGCTAACTGCGCACGCAGTCAGCTTCTACCAGTCCGACACGTGTTCACGACAGCCGAGTTCTCACTCCCCGGTAATCACTGTTAGATAAGCAGTTGTTAGGTCAGTTCACATAGCGTGAGAGTGCAGCCTAAGAGTGAAGCGTTCCCTCTCACTCCTCACACAGGTCGATGCGGCTGGCGGTAAGTAACGAGTGAGCTACAATGACTCAAACTCCGTCTCCCGCAGTTCCATTGAGTCGTTTACAACGGGTCTGAGACTGGAGGTGTTTTATACCATCCCTCAGCCCCTACGTCCATGCCCGAGACTTTGTCACTGCTAACATTTGTTTCTGTCACACTTTAGTACATTGGGTGGTCTGTAATGACTCGAAGTTTATCATTGTAAATGGATTTTTTGGTATATATTACTCGCTCTGAGTCTTGAATCATTATTCAGTTTTGAAAGCTATGGTGGAGTTAGGATATAGACACTTGAAGGAGGTCAGAATAACTCACAATTTATAGATTATTTAGCAGTGTATTTTGTTTGTCTATGGTGATGATTGGAGAACAAAATTTAGCTGTTCAGACTGTGTTCTGTGAGTCTGATAAAGATTAGTTTACTTGTATTAACTTGCTGAAAATATTTGATAGTGATACTGGTCACTAACAACTATCCTCCTGATTCTGGCCACTAACAGCTATCCTCCTGATACTGGCCACTAACAACTATTCTCCTGATAATGGCCACTAACAACTATCCTCCTGATACTGGCCACTAACAACTATCCTCCTGATACTGGCCACTAACAACTATCCTCCTGATACTGGCCACTAACAACTATCCTCCTGATACTGGCCACTAACAACTATCCTCCTGATACTGGCCACTAACAACTATCCTCCTGATACTGGCCACTAACAACTATCCTCCTGATACTGGCCACTAACAACTATCCTCCTGATACTGGCCACTAACAACTATCCTCCTGATACTGGCCACTAACAACTATCCTCCTGATACTGGCCACTAACAACTATCCTCCTGATACTGGCCACTAACAACTATCCTCCTGATACTGGCCACTAACAACTATCCTCCTGATACTGGCCACTAACAACTATCCTCCTGATACTGGCCACTAACAACTATCCTCCTGATACTGGCCACTAACAACTATCCTCCTGATACTGGCCACTAACAACTATCCTCCTGATACTGGCCACTAACAACTATCCTCCTGATACTGGCCACTAACAACTATCCTCCTGATACTGGCCACTAACAACTATCCTCCTGATACTGGCCACTAACAACTATCCTCCTGATACTGGCCACTAACAACTATCCTCCTGATACTGGCCACTAACAACTATCCTCCTGATACTGGCCACTAACAACTATCCTCCTGATACTGGCCACTAACAACTATCCTCCTGATACTGGCCACTAACAACTATCCTCCTGATACTGGCCACTAACAACTATCCTCCTGGTTCAGGAGGAAAATAACACAATGGTTCACTTTTTCCCTTATTTCTTGCAAAGTGTCACCACATTAGACATTTTTCTACAGCCTGGAAGCTTTCCAGTTTGCAGTGAAGACTTGAATACAATAGTGAAGGTCTACACATTATTTCCGCTGCTTTAATAACCATAGTCATATCTTGCCTTGAAATGTGGCCTCCATCATATGAAGTTCGTCTAGCTGTTTCCTTTTAGTGTGTGTGTGTGTTTACTAGTTGTGTTTTTACGGGGGTTGAGCTTTGCTCTTTCGGCCCGCCTCTCAACTGTCAATCAACTGTTTACTAACTACTTTTTTTTTTTTTTTTTTTTTTTTTCCCACACCACACACACACACACACCCCAGGAAGCAGCCCGTGACAGCTGACTAACTCCCAGGTACCTATTTACTGCTAGGTAACAGGGGCACTTAGGGTGAAAGAAACTTTGCCCATTTGTTTCTGCCTCGTGCGGGAATCGAACCCGCGCCACAGAATTACGAGTCCTGCGCGCTATCCACCAGGCTACGAGGCCCCCTTGTAGTGTGTGTGTGTGTGTGTGTGTGTGTGTGTGTGTGTGTGTGTGTGTGTGTGTGTCTGTGTGTGATGTCCCAAACTTGCTACCATCATACAGGTCACCACGAAGAGAGTAGCAGAAGTACTTGCTGTTCAACAATTATTTACCAAAAACCCTGTAAAACTTGTTCCTTCCCAACCTATTCACCTTTCTTGAAGTTTACACCCCTTTCCTAAGCCTTTTCCTCTCATCAAATAATATTCACTTCTTTAGTATAACGTTCCAAAGTACGTTTCCTCTTTCCCTTCCAGTCATTTCCTTTCCATGGGTTACCATCCCGTATCTTGCCATAACCTTCCCACAGACTCAACACAGGTTGCCGTTTATTTCTGAAGCAGCCACGCCCCGAGTTTCCTCTCGTGTCCATATATTACCTTCCCATCTCCCCTTTCCCATAAATCTCCTCCACTCTACCACCAGCACACTTTCCATCCCTTAGCACCTTCACCACGCCTAGTCCTGTCCCATCCCTCCCACCCCCATCCTCTCTCTCTCTCTCTCTCTCTTTTTCTCTCGTCTATATCCAGCAGATGAACAAAATATAGCCACCTGAGCCCCGATTAAGGCTGAGATACTCTATTGTAAAGACTTCATCTAGAGCTTGGGGTCATATATTAAGGAGAAAGTCTTGCCTGGGGTCAGTTGCCTGCAGGTCGATTTATAACTTAACTCTTGCCGTTAACTCGAAGGGCGCCTGAAGGCTGGGTGGACAGCGCTTCGCATTCGTAGTCCTGAGGTCCCGGGTTTGATCCCCGGTGGAGACGGAGACATATGGGCAAAAATGTTTCTTTGACCTTAATGCTCCTGTTACCTAGCAGTAAATAGGTAGCTGGGAGTTAGACAGCTGCTACGGGCTGCTTCCTAGGGAGGGGGGGGGGGTGTAACAAACAGGAAGCCTATTCGAGGACCGGGCCGTGGGAGCGCTAAGCCTCGAAATCATCTCAAGATAACCACAAGATTGCAAATGATTACCTATCAATTGAAAAAAATATATAGATAATCTATATAAATAAAAATGGATAGTTCGTTTGTTCAAAATCGTTAATCTCCGAAAGTTCTTAACCGATTGCTTTGAAATTTTCACAAAACGTTCCATTCGCATCCGGCCAAGTTTTCATATACATACTATATAGATGTCACGTCTGTAACGGTAAAAAACATGTTTTTTTTCTGAAAAACTGTGTTTTTTCATATGTTTTTCACGTTAGAAAACTGTCTATCAACTATTTATAACTACTACTACTTTTCTTTCCACACCACACACACATCCCAGGAGGCAGCCCGTGACAGCTGACTAACTCCCAGGTACCTATTTACTGCTAGGTAACAGGGGCATAGGGTGAAAGAAACTCTGCCCATTGTTTCGCGCCGGCGCCCGGATCGAACTCGGGACCACAGGATCATGTGTCCTACGTGCTGTCTGCTCGGCCACCGGCCGTGTGTGTATGTGTGTGTGTGTGTGTGTGTGTGTGTGTGTGTGTGTTTGTGTGTGTGTGTCGTTAATGGGTGTGTGTACTCACCTAATTGTGCTTGCGGGGGTTGAGCTTTGGCTCTTTGGTCCCGCTAAAAGAGTGTGACAGTTTTGTGAGTGTGTGTGTGTGTGTGTGAGTGTGTGTGTGTGTGTCGTTAATGTGTGTGTGTGAGTGTGTGGAGTGTGTGTGTGTGAGTGTGTGTGTGTCGTTAATGTGTGTGTGTGTGTGTGTGTGTGTGTGTGTGTGTGTGTGTATGTGTGTGTGTGTGTATGTGTGTGTGTGTGTGTGTGTGTGTGTGTGTGTGTGTGTGTGTGTGTGTGTGTGTGTGTGTGTGTATGTATGTGTGTGTGTGTGTGTGTGTGTGTGGAGAGGAGGAGCAGGACGTTATGGACTGGATGAGAGAGAATATCCAAAAAGGTGCTCTCCCTTTGGGCGAAATTGCTCCAGACGTAAGTAGATTTGGGTTTGAGTTCGTTATGTGTTCGTTCCTTTATGTAATTACTATGCCGTGGAATTCCAGCTGGCAGAGCTTTCCGGAGTGAATTTGAGAAACGGTTTGTACTGCGTTCACCGTCGGCGGCGAATGCCCGCAATGTGCGAAGTGTGTGGATTGTGAACTGTATGTGGATTATGTTAGTTGATTGTGAGGGGGTCTGTGCACGCCATAATATGTCGAGTTTAATACCCCATTATCCATACTCCCAACGCCTGTTGGCTGTGTGGATCATGGTGATTCTAGATTGTGTGTATGATGTTTTTGGGTCGTCTTGAGTTTTGTGAAGGGTGTATGAGTCGTGTATGAGTCGTGTAGGGTGTAGACTGTCAAGGGTGTGACGGTTGTGTAGTTTGTTGACTTTGTAAGTTGGAGATTGTGTGCGGCGTAAATTGTACATGATGTGTGTGTGTGTGTGTGTGTGTG
>NC_091231.1:15384253-15414253 GCF_040958095.1 Procambarus clarkii | reverse complement strand
TCACGGCGCCGCTGGTGGCACTGTCTCACATTAACCGGATTTTAAATATTTCTCCCGAGAAAAAAATCATGTCTGGAGCAGACATAAAATATTTCGTAGTCCGTATGTGGGGGTTACAGGCACCGTATGAGGGGGTTACAGGCACCGTATGAGGGGGTTACAGGCACCGTATGAGGGGGTTACAGGCACCGTATGAGGGGGTTACAGGCACCGTATGAGGGGGGTTACAGGCACCGTATGAGGGGGTTACAGGCACCGTATGAGGGGGTTACAGGCACCGTATGAGGGGGTTACAGGCACCGTATGAGGGGTTTACAGGCTCCGTATGAGGGGGTTACAGACGTGGGTTGATGAGATAATTCTACATTCCATTGACATATATAATTTGGAATTCAATTCTTACAAACACGTGTGGGTCAAGATACAGCTGTAGTAACAATACAATACACCTGCAGTTCAAGGCAGAATGCTATAAAGGATTTATATTGTTGTTGTATTTATAATACCTGTTCAATTCACCCGGGCTGTTTGGGTCTCGAATCGTGTTCCCCACGCGTGGGGTCCAGGGTTCGAGACCCCATATACACCCCAAGTGAATGGAATGTTTATGTCCGGGGTAGTGTGGATGGTATGTTATGAGGCCTGTCGTCGAGGTGGTCCCCTTAATATGTTATTGTGCGTATTGCGCGGCCGCCGCCACCACCCCAAGCTATAACTCTATGTCCCCCTCCAACCCGGGCGCTGCCTGATTACTCTCTCATATAAAAACTACTTCCCCAACATCCATTAAACCCATTTTGCCCTCATAACTCCTCTGAGGTGAAGTTTTGGACTTTTTGGCAGAGTTCCTTTTGATGTGACTCCCGTCTTGCGTCCGGCTCCGTCAAAGGCATATTGCATTATGTGTTTTTCCTGCGATTGTCGGCTGGGTACTGATTTTTTTATGTTTTAATTGTTGAATGTTATCGTGTAGAACGATCGTGACATTCTCGCTGTGTGACGAGGAATGTTCCAGCTAAATACCGTCATAGTTTTAAAATAATCGGAATGAGAAAATCAGTTGGAGGCTTGAGGAGGATTCGAACCTGTGATCCGGGTACTCCCAGGTGCCCACTACCACCCACACCCACTACCACCCACCACCATACCCACACCCACTACCACCCACCACCATACCCACACCCACTACCACCAACAACCATTATAACTACATACCACTGCAAATATTAAATCCTAGTCAGATTGACGCAGTGACATCACCCACATTATAACGCTATAATCAGAGTCTGCTCAATCATCAGCAGACAGACCAGAGCTCAGGTTGGGAACTGAGAATAGTTTGGCCTGGAGAATATTGCCAATGTCTGCGCTCCTCTCCCACTGATGAGAAATAACCCTGATTGTCATTAGTGTTGCAAGGACTCTCATTCCCTTATTGCAAAGTAACGTCCGTAGCCATTTATCTCACAGATGAAGCCATTTAGGCAAAATGTTAAGGTTGACTGGAGATATTACGCGCGCAACATTTGCCGGAGGAAAATAAAGAGGCAGATACTCCTAGATAAAGCTATACACAGGAATTCTGTGACAGTCTTAATGGTTTATCTTTATCTATGTCTCTTACTGCTTGCTCTACATGTTTGTCCCCTGTTTTATATATTTGCTTCCCTCTCACTCTCTCCCTCCTCCTTTATTTCTAGTTTTCGTCATTGCTCCCTCTCTTCTCCCTCTAATATTTGTTAGTGGGAGAGGAGAGTATATGGTGAGTATATGGGGTGTATATGGGGTGTATATGGGGTGTATGTGGGGTGTATGTGGGGTGTATGTAGGGAGTATGTGGTCTTGTATGTGATACCCAGGCAGCCTCTCACCCCCTCTTCCTCCTCTTCTCGCCACAGATCTCTACAGGGACGGGGATCGTGAGTCAGTTCGTCAACCTTAACGTCATCGTACCCGAGGCGTTTATCCTGGGCAACAGCGAGTACCACGTAGAGACGGGCTCCCCTATCAACCTCTTCTGCATAATTGAACAGGTGAGTGCTTGGGGTGAGGTCTGGTTGCGGTCATTCTAGCCAATTATAGGTGATTGGATGGTTGCTTCAGCTGGAGGGAGTTATTTACTGATGCCTTGGGGAGGATTGCTGACTGGTAAGTAGTTCGGATTTCTTGAATACATACACAGGATATTTTTTTATTTTCTTTTTGCGAAGTTTGTATTCTACTCCACTTCCAGGGTCTGAGGCCTGTGACCGGCCTTACACTAACAGATTGATATTTATCGATTTTCTGCTCGTTTTTTGAGTTTTCTTGTTTGTTTTCTGTGACTCTGTAGTCAGAGCCAGCACCCCACTGTGGCTCTGTGCTCATAATCACCAATACTCTGTGGCTCTGTGGTCACAGCTACCACCACACTGTGGCTCTGTAGTCACAGCCACCACCACACTGTGGCTCTGTGGTCACAGCTACCACCACACTGTGGCTCTGTGGTCACAGCCACCACCACACTGTGGCTCTGTGGTCACAGCTACCACCACTCTGTGGCTCTGTGGTCAGAGCCACCACCACTGAACCCGTCCTTCACGTGCACAATAACATCACATTAACGTAATGTATCAAAGAGAACATCAGTAGGAGCCACGAAGAAGAATCGAACCTGTGTAAATTGTCCTCCGCACTTCCGTAGAATTAAACATTCCAACATAACTTTACAAGAGCCATCATAACTATCAACAGCTCTGTCGATAGAGCTTCGGCCTCACACACGCGGGGTCACGGTTCGAGTCTCCCAGAGCCCGGGTGAATGGGATGCAGTGTACTCCTGGGCACACGGTACAGACCACTACACCACGACATGGTCAGAAGTATTGCAACCTGGGAATCAACTCAATCCTCTAGGGTTCTGCCTTGGAGGACACTGTGCATAGGTTCGTATCCTCCTTATGGTTCCTACTGATTTTCTCATCCCTTATAATGATCTCTTTAAAGGTACTATTTATTTTGACCAACAAAGCCACACCTTCATGTATATGTGTCCTGTCTCTGTGTATCACTTGTGTGTATACTCACCTATTTGTCGCTGGAGGATCTAGCTTCAGTTCTCGAATCCCAGATGTATGTGTACTCATGAATGCGGCGGTGGGTCAAATTTTGCCCAAACCCCCCTGCCGTTTTCAAAATATCCCAAACATCCCAAATTCGATACCTGAGCCATATTTTGGACCCAAATTCTGGCTCTCTGCACCTATTCGCAGTTTGAAATTTCTACTTTTTATACCAAACATCTGCCAATTACTGAAAGCGGCGGTGGGTCAAATTTTGCTCAAACCCCCCTGCAGTTTTCAAAATATCCCAAACATCCCAAATTCGATACCCGAGCCATATTTTGGACCCAAATTCTGGCTGTCTGCACCTATTCGTAGTTTGAAATTACGAATTTTTATACCGAAAATATGCCAATTACTGCACTCACCTATTTGTGTCTGCAGGATCGAGCATTGACTCTTGGATCCCGCCTTTCGAGCATTGGTTGTTTACAGCAATGACTCCGTCCTATTTCCCTATCATACTTAGTTTTAAAATTATCAATAGTATTTGCTTCCACAACCTGTTCCTTAAGTGCATTTCATTTTCCCACTACTCTCACGTTAAAAGAAAACTTCTTAACATCCCTGTGACTCATCTGAGTTTCTAGCTTCCACCCATGTCCCCTCGTTCTGTTACTATTCCGTGTGAACATTTCGTCTATGTCCACTCTGTCAATCTCCCTGAGTATTTTATACGTTCCTATCATGTGTGTGTGTGTATTATATATATATATATATATATATATATATATATATATATATATATATATATATATATATATATATATATATATATATATATATATATATATATAGATAGATAGATAGATAGATAGATAGAGCGAGAGATAGAGCGAGAGAGAGAGAGAGAGCGAGAGAGAGAGAGACAGAGACAGAGACAGAGAGAGACAGAGAGAGAAAACACCACCGATCTCGATGACATCGATAACCCGTAAATCAGAGCAGAATTGCTATGTATTGAGCGCCATACCGTGGACCACCACCACCTCCCTACTGTCTCACACGACGCCTTGGGCCCCACATTTTCCCGTCTCAAGTCATATTTGCTTCCCCGTCCCCACCACACTTCCGTCCTGGGCCACCACCAAACTTACTTTTCTTATACTATGCTTATGAGAATAAGGTGCTTTAGTGCACGAGAGAACTACAAATAAATCAGCTTTATAAAAATATCTCTAGATATATAAACTAAATCTCTCGGTATGAAGAAAGGCCTTCTTAGTTAATTAATATTTATGTAATATTAAAGAAGCTACATTAATGTATTGTTTGACCAGGTGTACTAATAGAAGACAAGCGAAGGGTTGTAATTTTTCTCTTACATAATCTCTTGCCAAATCTAGTATTGACTTTTCTATTATAACTTTCGCTTATTGTTAACACAAGCAGATCTTATCTTGGTCACGCTTGTAAGAGTAAATTATTGTTGAATCTTGCAGTAGAATTTGATGATCGCTTTCCTTCACATGACTGTGTAATGCTGAACTTCCTCGGCCATACTTGACAGGCGACTTTTGTTCAATTACACTCTTGGTTTTCCTGTGTATGCGATCCTAAAAATGCTGATCCTATTTTTTCTCGAAATCTTTTCAGAAATAGTTTCATGTAAATATAGTTGAAAAATAGAATCCCTATTTCCGAAATCATCTTTTATTTTCTTTGCCTTCCAACTCAGTCGCAATTTTGACTATTGTCCTCAATATCATCAGCATCTCAGAAGTCATTGTTCTCATTGTTCTGTCAAGCCTGCTCAGCGCTCGCTAGTTCCTTGATCGACAGCTCTGTGATCGCCAGCTCTGTGATCGCCTGCCATACCTACGAAGTATGTCCACCAGAGAAAACACGAATTGACACAGGATGAAGTGGTGGAGGAGAAAGAAGGTCGAAGTGGAGGAGAAAGAGAAGGTGGAGAACGAGAAGTGTGAAGAACGCTCACACAAGAAGTAAACATCACACAAATCTGTGTGTGTGTGTGTGTGTGTAGAATAGCTGTGGTGTAGTGAGCCAGTGTTGTTGTTGTTCTCCGGGGCCGGCCTTGACGAGCACCGGGCGACAACTGCTGGAGATTAATTTACATACCCGCCCACTAAATTGTCCTCCCCTCCGCCCTGTCCACGCTGCTGAGATGGGATGCTGGGCCCAGATCTTGTCTGCTGGCCGCTTTTCCATTACATCTCCGCTCACGCTGAATGATTGATACGACTTGAATTAATTAACGGGGTATCATTCCCACTGCTCCAGATTTACTTGGTGAAAAACGCTTTTAAAAAAATTTCGAGTAATATTTCGTGATGAGAAAGTCGAGAAAAATTTCTTAAATATATTACCTGTTTTATGAGCCTCTTCAAGAGGACAGATGTGGTAGAAATTTTAAGTTGCATTGCCTCCATATAAGTTAAAATGATATCACCATGCAGGTTAAGGTACTTGGCTCAGTTAAGATATGGTTGGCCGCCAGGGGCCTTCCCTCCAGGTGGAGAACTTGTGGAGTACCAGAGCTCAGGTACTCTACAAGCTCTCCTGTTTGTCAACGAGACCAGCATTACCAGCTTGTGTAATCAACTACATTATGTGTGCTGAACTAGCTGTGTTGGTAGGAAACGAGCTTGACCTCCTGGGCCCCTCTCTATTCTTTCTCAAAAATTAAAAAAATTTCACCTGTGCCTAAATTATGTTCCTTTCACCCCCCCCCTCCTCACTGCACTAGCACTAATGAAAGTGTTCCTTACATCCCTTTCACTCATCTATATCTATTCGTCTATCTATCCATCCATCCTTTTATTCATCTACCAATCTATCTATCTATCCATTTATTTATTAATCTATACATCCATCCATCTATCCTTTAATCTATCTGTCCCCTCTATCCATATATTCATTTATCCATCTACCATTCTATCCATCCATATATCCACCAACCTACTCATCTTCCTATCAATATATCTATTCATCTATCCATCCCTGTATCCATTCCTCTATTTAATCGTCGATCCATCACTATCCATCTATCTGCTATCTGTCTGTACTATGTTTGTATGTCTATGTTGTGTCTCTTTCTCTGTCCCTGTGTCTGTTTGTGTCTTTCTCTGTGTATCTGTCTCCGTGTCGGTCTGTCTCTGCCTTTGTCTGTGTCTGTCTCGCTTATTAGTATATAATTGCGCAATGTGTGGGTTGTCGCAAATGAGGAGCCTAGTGGTGTGAAGTAATAAAAAATAGAATAGGTATTCCCAACTCTCATAAACGGTCGTGGCTTGAACGCGGTGTGGAAGAATCGTTTGTTTTATGTGAATACGGGCAAATTATTGACAACAGGAAATTTATGTTACTTTTCTCAAGATCAATGAATAATGGTGAATATTACTATAAGAAAAAAGTTTTCGAAATATTTAGTTGTGTAACGTGCGGGCAGTGTGAAAAATCGTGGTGGGGGGTCGGAATATGACACACTTATTTCCTATCGAATTCTTGCGACCCCAACCAGCCCATGTTCATCCCATACCCCATACTATTTCAGTCCACTAAATTTGGGTAATGCTACTCCCCTTAAGCGTGTGGCCTCCAGCTTGGAACAGACAGGAAGACAGACATTGTCATAATACAGGTGTGGGGGTAGCTATAGGAACAGCACATAGCTGCTGTTGCTCTGTTTAAATGCTCCCTCTGGCGTAAGGCTGCTACACTTACTGAAAGGACTGTTCGCGTCCTTCCCCTTGAGAGGTATTTTCCCCTTATCGTCTGTCTAGCGTCATGTCTTCCACATATTTTCCCACAGTATTTATTGTGGGTTAATAGTGATTAAAAATGGTCTCCAGTTATAAAGTTTGTCCAGGTCCTCCGAGACTATTCAAACGTCCTCCTGAACCTGTCCGTCGGGTCAGTATCGTAGGCGAGAATCTTGATGAAGAAGCTGCCTTCTGCCGGTAGGTCAGAGACGCAGATAGGGACCACAAGGCGGCCTGGTACTGGTGCCTCCTGCCGGTAGGTCAGAGACGCAGGTAGGGACCACAAGGCGGCCTGGTACTGATGCCTCCTGCGGGTAGGTCAGAGACGCAGGTAGGGACCACAAGGTGGCCTGGTACTGGTGCCTCCTGCCGGTAGGTCAGAGACGCAGGCAGGGACCACAAGGCGGCCTGGTACTGATGCCTCCTGCGGGTAGGTCAGAGACGCAGGCAGGGACCCCAAGCTGGCCTGGTACTGGTGCCTCCTGCCGGTAGGTCAGAGACGCAGGTAGGGACCACAAGGTGGCCTGGTACTGGTGCCTCCTGCGGGTAGGTCAGAGACGCAGGTAGGGACCACAAGGTGGCCTGGTACTGGTGCCTCCTGCGGGTAGGTCAGAGACGCAGGTAGGGACCACAAGGTGGCCTGGTACTGGTGCCTCCTGCCGGTAGGTCAGAGACGCAGGTAGGGACCCCAAGGTGGCCTGGTACTGGTGCCTCCTGCGGGTAGGTCAAAGACGCAGGTAGGGACCACAAGGTGGCCTGGTACTGGTCATTACTGTCCTCCGTGTGCTGCTCCTCGCCACTCCAATTTTTCTTGCCTCGGTGTGAGAGGTTTCTGGGCGGTGCGTGTTCTCTCACCCAGCTCTGAGCTCCAACATTTCTCGCAGGGTTTTTTATCGTGTCTTTGTGCGGTAAAGTGTCGAAGGCTTTCTGTCTGAATAGGAAAATTCAATCAGTCCATCGTTTTTTTCCCGTCTGATCGCTAACTTGTCGCTGAATTCAAACAAGTATTTCAGACACGATTTTCCGTGTTGGTGTATATTAACGAACTCGATATTCTCTAGATGTTTATAGTTATAGGGAGAGGTGGAGAGTTATGTTAGTGAGGCCGCGTGTGTACTCGCCTGGTGGTACTCACCAAGGTGCTTGCGGGTTGTTGAGCTCTGGCTCTTTGGTCCCGCCTCTCAACCGTCAACCAACTGATTGGTGTGTACTTACCTAGTTGTGTTTGCGGGTTTGAGCTCTGGCTTTTTGGTCCCGCCTCTCAACTCTCAATCAACAACCTGTGTGTACTCGCCTAATTGTGCTTGCGGGGGTTGAGCTTTGTCTCTTTGGTCCCGCCTCTCAACTGTCAATCAACTGGTGTGTGTGTGTGTATTTACAATTTGTATCTGCGGAATCTAGCTATTAGCTCTTGGATCCCGCCTTTATAACCAAATTATTTTTCCTCTATTATGTCTGCTACATATATTTCTCTTACACACACACACACACACACACACACACACACACACACACACACACACACACACACACACACACACACACACACACACACACACACTCTCTAAACAGCCCGTAGCAGCGGTCTAACTTCCAGGTACCTATTTACTGCTAGGTAACAGGGGCATCAAAGGAGGAAACTCTGCCCATCTGTTTCCACCACCTGCGGGGATCGAACCGGGGTCCCTAGGACCACGAGTCTAGAGCGCTGTCCACTCAGTCACCAGCCCTTGTGGCTGAGTAGCCTGTGTGCGTGTATGTGCATACGTGTGCCTGTGTGTTCCTGAGAGAGCGGGTTGCCACTCACCGCAGGTAAACAGACATACACTTGGACTCATCAATCTGGAGCTCCTCAATATTTCAATTTCACAGACGACATCATGAGAACACAGTGGTCTAATATGGTGGTTTTTGGCCCCCCGGCCAAGCGAATCTTGCGTGGCAGTATTGCAAGGTGATGGTTGACTGCCCTCAGTCATTTGCAATTCATTCAGAATGGAAAATCGTTGACTGGCAATTACGAAGGATGGCGAAGCATTAGTAATGACTGGAGCCGTTCTTCACGACCAGTTGATGGAAGACTGGACGGATCCGTGTCTACACACTGCTTACCAGTCCTATATGAACACCACACACTGATATATCTTGAGGTTATTTTGAGATGATTTCGGGGCTTCCACCCCCCAGGAAGCACCCGTGACAGCTGATTAAGTCCCAGGTACCTATTTACTACTAGGTAACAGGGGCTTGAGGGTGAAAGAAACTCTCCCCATTGTTTCTCTGCGGCTCCCGGGATCAAACCCGGGACCACAGGATCACGCGTCTAGTGTTCTGTCCGCTCAGCCACCGGCTCCCCACCTAATAAGGATGCAATATTTGCAGAGCCCATTGCCTGGAGCATGTGTGAGACCTCGTGGAGCATGTGTGAGACCTCATGGAGCATGTGTGAGACCTCATGGAGCATGTGAGAGACATCGTTGATTTAAGTTAAATGTAAGGGAAAGAGAGACTGAGATTTGCAAGCTCATAGCCTAAAGTCTGTGTTGGTGAATTTGTCTTCTCTTCTCTCTCTCTCTCTCTCTCCCGGACTCGTTCTATCTGTCTCTCATCTTTCGTTCAGTTTCCACGCACCACAATACTAGTCAGAATATCCTTGGTACACGCAGGTGGTGATATAAGGCTTGACACTATGGTCGGACTCTCCACAATAACTCTGCAGTGCGGGCGACCATTGTGGGAAAGAGGGTGTCCATGTGTGTGTCTGTCTGTGTGTGGGTGTGTCTGTATGTGTCTGTTTGTATATATGCGTGAAAGAGAAACCATGGAGCGGTCCTGTGCAGCACCAGCCTGCTCCTCCACGCACCTGTGGGTATCATTCTCCTGGACCCTGCTTTTTCCTCTCCTGGTATTCATCAACATTTAACAAATTCTTTTGCCTCATGTTCAACCCCAATTTGTGTGGCTGTATGTTGTGGACTTCCTGCGGAATGTCACTGCAGTATGCGTGCAGGAACATTCTTCAAGAATTTTACGACTTCAAGGGAATGTTTCGGAACATATCTAGAGCAGCGCATGTTTTCTCGTTTTCTGTTAGTAGCACCATACGGACTGTTGAACTTAATATATTCATCTTCCAAAGGGATGGATATATTGAGAAAATATATCACGTTCTGTGAATAAACTCGGTCCTAAAGGATCACGTAAATACCACCTCTAATCAAATTCAAGTATGTTTATTGAGACAAGAAAAAAATACATCTCAAAGGGATAGAGTAGCTTAGGCTATTTCTACCCCCAGCACCACCTCTAATTAGAACACTTAAGACCAATAAAATGCTTTCAATTGGAAATGCTGAAAGGTGTGGACTCCACGTACCGTAAATTACTGCAGAGTTCAAATGTGGATACGACTGTCAGACTGTGAAGACACACTTGCCTACCAGTCCACATATCCGAGCCTCAACTTCACACACTCACACCCATGATGACACTTGCTAAGGAACTCGACAGTCTGTTGACCTATCCATTTATACGGAAAAAGTGCACGCAGCCTTAAGGCTATGTTGACTTACAGCCTGGCTCAGAGACTAGACATTAATCCAACGACAGCAGCTGCATTAGATGCACATTCCACAGCCACTACAATGATTAGAAAAGCCGTTAAAGAATGGGACCACTAGTGAACATTCTGCACCTACATCCGCCACCAAGATAATGTTATTAAAACAAGACTAAAACAGAAGCAAAAAAGAAACAGGGAAAAAGGAGGAAACCCTACCTACATTTAAAACTTTGACCCAAATATCAGAGTAACAAGGTTATCGCGCATAACCGAACTCAATTACGGGCTCACCATATCCCGTGCTACATGGACATTTCTTTCCAAGTAGCAAAATGTCAAACAACAACAACATCCTTTCTTTGGGAGGTCCGGAGCTGGGTGGTTTGGTTACAGTTACAGTTCCTTCCTTCTTTACGGGCTATTCATGCCCGTGCCACTTCTTGGGTGACTTAATCTTGATCAATCAATCCTTTCATTCTCTCAAAACTCGACAATGGTCCAGGACGGACCGAACCGTCGTCGATTCGTCCAGTTTCTGATGTGCGATTTGGTCCTCATAGCCACCTCTCCTCTCAGCCCGCCCGCATGGAATATATATTACTGTCTTGTTTTGAAATCACTACGGGAGGCATCTCCCGTCACGCAGGGTGCCCTCGCACCTCCACAGATCTCCAGAATCGGCTCTTGATACTGGTAATGGCTCAAAAGGGCCACCACTTACGGGCTATTCAAGCCCGTGCCACCTTTTGGATGGCTTAATCTTTATCAATCAATCAATGAAATCACTTTTTCTTTACCAGTGAGGCCGCTGAATCGGTCTTAGCAAAGTGCATTAGCCTCTTATAGTTATAAAATGATCATCGAAGAGTTTGTTGTTCACCTTCCGTCTCAGGAGAGGAGGTGTACAAGATAGAGAGAGACTTCCCACCAAAGCCTGACACCTTTTGCTCTCAATATCAAATTGTAACTGCTAAATCACCGTTAGCGTCATGTTCCTTGTTTTAACTAATTACTCTCCTGGCCCACACAGCTGCTCTCAAGGGTGTGGGCGCCCAGCAGAGATCATCGGCGCGGCTCTCGACTTCGTGTTGTGAAAATAATCTGAATTTCAACTCCTTTTCATATGAACTATATTTAATACCATGAATTAAATGGAAAAACAAAAAATGAGGTGTTGATTCTTTTTATAATTGGGCATTCTTTCTGCTGATGACCTTTGTGTAAAAATATATTTATGGTCAATATTTACTTGTGTCCTTGTATCTTATAACCCCATCGAAACCCGACGCGCGTTCCAAAGAAGCATTCCGACGAACGATTAGTCCAATGCCGCTACGAGCTGCGCCGGGTGCCACACTTATCACACCGCTAAGCTGCAGCAAGAGGCAGTTACGGGTCCTCGAGGCAATAAAAAGACCAACCCGCCGTTCTCTACCGGACAGAAGACCTCCAGGCTGTGAGGACCCAGAGAGGAAGTGTTCCTCGCTCACCAGGGAGGCGGTGCTGTAAATACAAGACACCAGTACCCATAAAGGTGCTCGGCGCCGCTTGTAAAGCGCATGATACATCGTCATGGCCCATAACACCGCAGCCTCCACGCGGGAACTGCAGGAACTGATCTCTCGATATCAAACGAGCAGGACGGCCAATTTCTTCAAGATTACGCATTTGGTGCTGTACCTCACGTTACAAAAGGCTACAGTGTTACTCTTCTCAAGTACTGGTCTACGGTGACCTCCCTGTGGCACTGGACGACGGTGGGGCACCACGTCATGTTCACGATACACAACCTGATGAAAAAATGAATCTAAAGTCTTATTTTGATGATACAAAATAATCATTGCCATCAATAGACTATTAACACTTTGGATGCCAGTGTTGCTGGTGTTAATGCCCCAACACAGGTGGTATTGTTGCCCCAACACTGGTGGTATTACTGTCCCAACACTGGTGGTATTACTGTCCCAACACTGGTGGTATTACTGCCCCAACACTGGTGGTATTACTGCCCCAACACTGGTGGTATTACTGCCCCAACACTGGTAGTATTAGATGGGGCAGAGAGAAATAAATTAGGGGATAGGAGTAAGAGAGATTAGAGATAAGGGAGATGGAAAGAGAGATAAAAGAACGGAAAGACTGAGAGATAGTGGAGAGGGTAGAGATTGGGAAAGAGGGAGGAGAAGGAGAGAGAGAGAAAGACCACAACTTTCCGATGCTAGTCACATACCCTTCGTCAGTCACTGTGCAAAGTAGGGTGATGCTAGCCCCTATAAGCGTCTTTAGCAGCTGGCTTAAAGGATCACATATTATCTCTTGTATGCTCAAGTATTTGTTGATATTCTTGGTTAATTAAAGAAGCCGTGGAGAGAGCGATAATTCACACCCACCTCAAGATAGCCCGAGCACACATGTAGATAACAGCCTCTTCAAGATAGCACGAGCACACACATGTAGATAACAGCCTCCTCAAGATAACACAAGCGAACATGTAGATAACAACCTCCTCAAGATAGCACGAACACACATGTAGATAACAACCTCCTCAAGATAGCACGAGCGAACATGTAGATAACAACCTCCTCAAGATAGGACGAACACACATGTAGAGAACAGACGGGTCTCGCTATGTGTGTCTGACGATATGTAGGCGAATATGTATCTGTGAAGTGCTCGTATCTCACCATTTTCCCCCTCCTCACCCCCCCCCCCCCCCCCCCCCCCCTCCCCCCTAAGCGTCCTCCGGTAAATATTCTGTTTGTATCGTTCAGCGTTTCCGGGACGTTGCCCAATCGCTACGGAATTTTCTTTATTACTCGTTCGTTTTCTCTGTATTACATTCCGGGGACAGTAGTGGCTAGCGGATACCGAGTGGTGTGTGAGTGCTTACACGTGTGTTAGTAGTCTGCGTCTCGCCGCGGTTCGCCAAGATCACGGGGGTCTCGCTGTGGTAGAAATTTACAACGGGTTTCATACAGGTAAATTTTCGTTCTCGTGTGTTCTAAATTTTCGTCCACAAGTGCCCACAATTGTGGGCACTTGTGGGCACTTGTGGGCACTTGTGGGCACTTGTGGGCACTCCTGACCAGATATTTTGGCCGTGTATAATCAGATGTTATACCGTTGTGACCTAGTATGTCCTCAGGACACCCCAATATGGTCACACACACACACGAACGGTCGTAGGACGCTCTGTACTCGCCTAGTTGTGCTTGCGGGGGTTGAGCTCTGGCTCTTTGGTCCCGTCTCTCAACTATCAGTCAACTGATGTACAGATTCCTGAGCCTACGGGGCTCTATCATATCTACACTTGAAACTGTGTATGGAGTCAGCCTCCACCACATCACTGCCTAATGCATTCCATCTGTTATCTATAAATCTGTATACTTAAGCCGTGAGCATTCCGGAGCTGACACTAGTTAGCAATCTTCAAGCGGAGTCGACATACAATTTGATGTAAGTAGACTTCATGATCCACAGGAAGACAGCACACCTAAGAGACCTCTAATACATACACTAAGGTACCAATCACCTCTTCCCCTTCCTTTGGCGTTCCCTACGATTACAGAGGCTATGCAATTCAATAAATAAATCTCTTATATTAAGAACCAGCCCGAAACGCTGTGCGTGGTAGTGGCTTTGCATGAATGTAAAAATACCAATATTATGTAATCTCACAAACCCATCCTACCTTCTTGTAAATAAATTATTAATATTCGGTAAATCGTAGAGTGAGGTGAACCGACACTTATAAATGTCTGTTTCAGCGTGCAAGCTCAGTATACCTGTCTTAGTGCAGTGTATGTTCCTGAAGTTGTCACACTGCTGACGAAACGTCAAGACATAAAATGGAAAGATTAAGTGTTCTAGTGTTCCTTCACCCTACGGATGGTAGAAGGTATTTACGTAGAATGGAAAATATTCATGAGAGAATTTACAATATTCAAAATGCTGTTGTGTTTAGCGACGTGCATGATAGGAAACCATACTCCCAAAATACAATTATAAATATATTATATAATATATTATATTATATATATATTATATATATATATATATATATATATATATATATATATATATATATATATATATATATATTGTGTGCTTAATTTAGTGTTTCCTTTCGGCGGTTGAGCCTCGGCTGTATGGTTCCATCTTAAAAGGCAATCACCTGGTGTACAGGTTCCTGAACCTATTGGACTCTTCAAACGGTGTATAGCTTCTACCTCCACCTTATCATTTCTTTTCAGTATTCTGAAACTGAAAACATTCTTTCTAATATTTCTGAGGGTCATTTGAGTACACAGTACTACCTTTGTCCCCTTGTTTGTGCACCACCAGTGTTGAATATCGTCTGTCTTTATCTACACTATCAATTGTGTTGGTGGTGATCACGTCTCCCCTAACTCTTTTATCTTCCAGTGACGTTAGGTTTATTTCCCTGCAGCCCTTCCTCATAACTCATGCCGCTGGTCTGGGACTAGTCTGGGGGTGATAGAGTTCAGTGCCTCTTGTCTGTCACCCTTTTTGTATATTGGGACTACATTAGCCGTCTTCCGTATTTCTGGTAGGTCTCTCTTTTCCAGTTACCTACTTTACACTATGGAGAGGGGCAAGCAAAGTGCTTCTGCACACTCTTTCAATATCCATGGTGAGATTCTGTCCGGACCAACAGCCTTTCTCACATCCAGATCCAACAGATGCCTCTTGAACTCATCTCTTGTAATTTCGAACCCTTCCAAAGCTGCCTGGTTTACTGCCCCCTCTCCTAGAGCAGAGACTTCACCTCATTCTATTGTGAAGATCTCCTGGAATCTCTTGTCGAATCTCTTGTCACACATCTTTGTCATTCTCTGTGTATCTGTCCTCACTAGATAAAGACAGGTATCTATGTAATGACCGCTTACCCTGTCGTAATAACCGCGGCCTTTATTGTAATAACCCAATGTTCCCCAGTATTAATCCTGTTATCTTGTGATCTCTCATAATCGTACTATACGCTCTCTATTGATATTCTCCGTCTTTCTTCACTCAATACCCCAGCTTAACACTGTTACAGTCCAGCATGACCCCTCACTGGACTGCCACGTATGTAAGAGGAATATTAAATGAGGAAGATACACCAAGGACAAGGGTTATTAGTTAAAAAAAACAATAACAAAACACATTTACACTGCCACCACCTTCCCGACCAACCATACCTGAATGTGTCAATCACCGATCCCCCAGGAAGGCAAGGAATCAGTAACCATGGGACTCCGGGTAATATGAATTTCAGAAATAAATTTTGGAAAATTAGTTTGTGTAATTTACGTTACTTATTTGAATCCAAGGGCAACTTTAGTATCTATTAATAGTAGGAGAACATGGGGGCTTCCAATACAACACCTAAAAAATGACAAAGTAACAAAATATATCAAAGGGGAGTTAAGTGAATACCACTGGACAAGCTATACAATTTATTTTATGAAACATGTAAATTAAGACAATTTGAACACATCACCTATTCTATTTCCCTAGAGGCACAATGGATATTTACCGAGGACACAAAACTCAGCGTGCTACTATACCTTAAATACCCGCACTACGGCCACGATGTTGATGGCTGCCCTCAGCCCCGAGGATACGGGCTTGCGGCCCTGTTCCTAATACACTCCCAAGACACACTGATGAAATTTAGTTTTTCCAACTTATTGCTGGGAAGGATTACTCCTCCCACCATCTAATACAGCCCCAGGGCTCCACCCATTATTTTGGCACTGGCCAACCATTTAACACGTAGGCCTGAGGTCTGGCTCTCTAGGGCCAATAAGGACTTGGCCCTTATCTCAGGCCAATCACCTTCACTGATCTGTCGTGGAAGCTACATGAATTTCTGAAGATTGAGTCAGCTCTCCCCAGCTAAAGAGAAGAGGGACAAGGCGCGTCTATGGAGCCCAGGCACCTGCGAGCAATGTTTACAAAACTGATAATTTATGTTCAAGCCTGTCTCCTCTAAGATAGGAGTAGGGACATTTGACTCTGCCTGGTATGGGGAAGGCCGCTGCTGAGAGGGACAGAGAGGGATGAGAGGGGGTGGAGAGGGAAATATCTGAGTGGGGAATTGAGTGGGAGAAGCCAAGGTATCCACGACCACCCTACCCTCAGGTCAACCTCTTGACCCTGACAAATGGGCGACAGGGGGGGGGGGGAGAGGAGGAGACGAATGACGGCCAAGGGTAGGGGAGAAGGAAGGAGGAGAGAGGGAGAAGGAAAGGAGGGGAGAAGGGGAGGGAAAAGAGGGGAGAAGGGAGAACCAATGATCTGAGCCCCAGATCATTACAACTCCCCCTCCTTGGTTCTCCCTTCTCCCCTCTTTTCCCTCCCCTTCTCCCCTCCTTTCCTTCTCCCTCTCTCCTCCTTCCTTCTCCCCTACCCTTGGCCGTCATTCGTCTCCTCCTCTTCCCCCCCCCCCTGTCGCCCATTTGTCAGGGTCAAGAGGTTGACCTGAGGGTAGGGTGGTCGTGGATACCTTGGCTTCTCCCACTCAATTCCCCACTCAGATATTTCCCTCTCCACCCCCTCTCATCCCTCTCTGTCCCTCTCAGCAGCGGCCTTCCCCATACCAGGCAGAGTCAAATGTCCCTACTCCTATCTTAGAGGAGACAGGCTTGAACATAAATTATCAGTTTTGTAAACATTGCTCGCAGGTGCCTGGGCTCCATAGACGCGCCTTGTCCCTCTTCTCTTTAGCTGGGGAGAGCTGACTCAATCTTCAGAAATTCATGTAGCTTCCACGACAGATCAGTGAAGGTGATTGGCCTGAGATAAGGGCCAAGTCCTTATTGGCCCTAGAGAGCCAGACCTCAGGCCTACGTGTTAAATGGTTGGCCAGTGCCAAAATAATGGGTGGAGCCCTAGGGCTGTATTAGATGGTGGGAGGAGTAATCCTTCCCAGCAATAAGTTGGAAAAACTAAATTTCATCAGTGTGTCTTGGGAGTGTATTAGGAACAGGGCCGCAAGCCCGTATCCTCGGGGCTGAGGGCAGCCATCAACATCGTGGCCGTAGTGCGGGTATTTAAGGTATAGTAGCACGCTGAGTTTTGTGTCCTCGGTAAATATCCATTGTGCCTCTAGGGAAATAGAATAGGTGATGTGTTCAAATTGTCTTAATTTACATGTTTCATAAAATAAATTGTATAGCTTGTCCAGTGGTATTCACTTAACTCCCCTTTGATATATTTTGTTACTTTGTCATTTTTTAGGTGTTGTATTGGAAGCCCCCATGTTCTCCTACTATTAATAGATACTAAAGTTGCCCTTGGATTCAAATAAGTAACGTAAATTACACAAACTAATTTTCCAAAATTTATTTCTGAAATTCATATTACCCGGAGTCCCATGGTTACTGATTCCTTGCCTTCCTGGGGGATCGGTGATTGACACATTCAGGTATGGTTGGTCGGGAAGGTGGTGGCAGTGTAAATGTGTTTTGTTATTGTTTTTTTTTAACTAATAACCCTTGTCCTTGGTGTATCTTCCTCATTTAATATTCCTCTTACATACGTGGCAGTCCAGTGAGGGGTCATGCTGGACTGTAACAGTGTTAAGCTGGGGTATTGAGTGAAGAAAGACGGAGAATATCAATAGAGAGCGTATAGTACGATTATGAGAGATCACAAGATAACAGGATTAATACTGGGGAACATTGGGTTATTACAATAAAGGCCGCGGTTATTACGACAGGGTAAGCGGTCATTACAATGGTGGCAGCGGTGGGATGAGAGGGGGTGGAGAGGGAAATATCTGAGTGGGGAATTGAGTGGGAGAAGCCAAGGTATCCACGACCACCCTACCCTCAGGTCAACCTCTTGACCCTGACAAATGGGCGACAGGGGGGGGGGGAAGAGGAGGAGACGAATGACGGCCAAGGGTAGGGGAGAAGGAAGGAGGAGAGAGGGAGAAGGAAAGGAGGGGAGAAGGGGAGGGAAAAGAGGGGAGAAGGGAGAACCAATGATCTGAGCCCCAGATCATTACATCTAGATACAGATACCTGTTTAGATACAGACAGGTACATTCTCTGTGCACCACACTCATATGTTTAAATATAGTGTGCACCACACTCATATGTTTAAATATAGTGTGCACCACACTCATATGTTTAAATATAGTGTGCACCTCACTAAAACATATTCCTGTATAGTGTGCAACAACTTTCTGGCGAGTTTTAATTTTTAATGTTGCTGAAGTTAGATAAAATTATCTTTGCTAATTTGCTAGAGAGTGAACATGGGGACGAAACTTGTAAATAAAGTCATCAGTAACTCAACACTATTCATACAGCAGTTCGAGGCTCAGCGGAGCATTCTAAGCTACATGGGAATTACAGTGTATCATCAGATAGAATCATTAATCGTAATTTTGTATACGAATTTTTACAATCTGTCTTGACTGATTAGGCATAAAGCAATCAAATGAACGAACCCACAAGGGCCTTGATGAGGGTTCGAACCTATATGGTGAGTGTTCCCAGACGCGCTCTAGTTAACTGTACCACGACATGGTAAATTATAATCATGCAATTATCAACATAATTTTAATAACAGCTTACAATTCCTCAGAGCGACATCAACATGACCTTTAACAAAGGAATCACAATGGCATAATATATCAATGTAAACCATTTTGAGGCAATGAAGTAAATTAAGCCTGCGTTTTGGTGAATCCCAGACACTTGCCTTAACCGACTCAGCCATGATGGTACAAAAGTCGACCAATCTGGAACTCTACTGAATTCACTGGGAGGTTCTGGAGGCCCCGAACCGGAGCCCAACCATAGTCTTACAGTCAACTCGACTACACTCTGTCCTGCGGTAATGGTGTTCACACTCTTACGTCGCATTCAGATAAAAAAATAAATCAAAAGGACGATATATATCAATGAAAATCTTTTTGAGACAATGGAGTGACTTGAACCCCCGTTTAGACTCCTGGTTGGGCTCCGGTTTTGGGCCTCCAGAATCTCCCAGTGATTTCAGTAGAGTTCCAGGTTGGTCGACTATTGTACCATCATGGCTGAGTTGGCTAAGGCAAGTGTCTGGGACTCACCAGAACGCAGGTTTAATTCACTCCTTTGCCTCATATATATTTTCAACAAGACCATTGATAACTAATAAAAATCTCGCTATAAAAAGTGTTTTAACATCAATTTGGTCGGTAAAGCGACGGTCTCGCTACATGCAGGTCGACGTTCAATCCCGGTCTGTCCAAGTGGTTGGGCACTATTCCTCTCCTCCGTCCCATCTCAAATCCATAAGTCGGTCGGCCGAGCGGACAGCACACTGGACTTGTGATCCTGTGGTTCTGGGTTCTATCCCAGGCGCCAGCGAGAAACAATGGGCAAAGTTTCTTTCACCCTATACCCCTGTTACCTAGCAGTAAAATAGGTACCTGGGTGTTAGTCAGCTGTCACGGGCTGCTTCCTGGGGGTGGAGGCCTGGTCGAGGACCGGGCCGCGGGGACACTAAAGCCTCGAAATCATCTCAAGATAACCTCAAGATAGTCGTAATACCTTAGTTCTTTCTCCATATAATTAATTTCTTTTATTCCCTATACCTGAAGCTTGGTCACGACCCACAGACGTCTAGCTCTCCCATCACGCCAATTAGTAGTTGTGAATGATCTAGTTATGTAGCGTTAGCTATTAGTTATGTAGTATTTCTATTGGTTTGAGAGGGATGAATTACTAGTTCTGTAGGAGGAATTCTTAATTCTGAAGAACGAGAGAGAGAGAGAGAGAGAGAGAGAGAGAGAGAGAGAGAGAGAGAGAGAGAGAGAGAGAGAGAGAGAGAGAGAGAGAGAGAGAGAGAGAGAGAGAGAGCGCCAGAGAGAGAGAGAGAGCGCCAGAGAGAGAGAGAGAGCGCCAGAGAGAGAGAGAGACAGCCAGAGAGAGAGAGACAGCCAGAGAGAGAGAGAGAGCCAGAGAGAGAGAGAGACAGCCAGAGAGAGAGAGAGACAGCCAGAGAGAGAGACAGCCAGAGAGAGAGAGAGACAGCCAGAGAGAGAGACAGCCAGAGAGAGAGAGAGGCGGGGGTGGGGGGCGAGCAAGGAAGGCTTGGCCCTGGACAAGAATGGTGGGCGAAGCAATACCACCAAGACAGGAAGGAACGAGCGGAAACTTCGATCACACGAGGAGTTGTCGCTTCCAGAGAAGCAGAATGAGGACACATATTACCACTGCTCGTCTCTTTTCTTCTATTCTTATTTTCTTTGTTATATTGTTTATATTTTCTTATCATATGAAAAGCCTGGAAACAAAAAAGTATTTATCAAAGAGCATAAGACTGAAAAGAATTGGAAATTGAAGATTCACACACATACACCACACATGTATAATACATATGTGTGGTAACCCTTTTGTAACCTTTTTGTGTATATATATATATATATATATATATATATATATATATATATATATATATATATATATATATATATATATATATATATATATATATTTTACACATATAACTCACTGAACTTTAGTGACCGATTTATAAGCTCGAAATCACACAAAATAAAGAGAAACTTTTACCGCTGCCATCCTCTTTCAGAGTTGTAAATCTATCACATATGGCACAATACAGTTGAAACCAGTAAATGAGAACTGAAAACCATATTCGTTTTCAAATTCGAACCCGAGGCCTGCAGTGTACCAGGAAAGGTGAGTTACGGATTTACAAATGTGATTTGAGTAATTAAGACTCTGCGTTACCAATTGTCAGGATGGTAATATGAACGAGGTGGCATTCCATAGTGATGGAATGCTATGGAATGGCATTCCATAGTGATGGAATGCTATGGAATGGCATTCCATAGTGATGGAATGCTATGGAATGGCATTCCATAGTGATGGAATGCTATGGAATGGCATTCCATAGTGATGGAATGCTATGGAATGGCATTCCATAGTGATGGAATGTCACCTCGTCCATTGATATGACGGTCTGCAGAGTCCATAAAAAACACTGTACTCGCTCTACTGCAGAGTCCACAGAAACAACAGTAACACAGACTGTTGACTGGCTTAGGTAGCACAGTAACAGGCTGTGTTTCCACTGTCTTCTGGTAATATATGAGGAGAAAGCTCTAAACTAGAAGGAATATAGTGCAGAGTGTATAAAAAATATTTTCTTTCATAATGTCTATAACATCGATGTATCATGTTCAAGAGTTTCTGATGAATAAAATAAAATAAAATAAAATAAGCGAAGCTTAATCTTTTACAATATTGAAGAATAATATATTCAATAGAAAATATCACAGGAACATTTATATATATAAAAAAAGATGAATGGATGTTCCTCCGGCGTGGACGCAGAATACATACTGCCAAAGAATACAATTTCTTTAAATTCCTCGATTTATCTTAAAAAATATGGGTATAAAGTAATTTAAAATTATAAAAAATCTTGTCTGCCAACCACGAGGTTCCAAACAACAATGTCTAAATATCATTTAGTTTTCCTGCTAACATTCATTCCAGTGTCACAAAATTTATCCAAAGTGCTGGAGCTTGTATAGAACTTTCTACCGCTATAACATATAATCCACTTTTGCTGTATCCCGGAATGGGTAAAAAAATGTCTTTTCTCTTGAGTTCAGCGACCAAGAACGTTTTCTTAGTCGCTGCTGCTATGCTTGGGACAGATGGAGAGTCCAAACAAAGAGTTCTGTAATCACTACCACATAATAATAATAATTCATTGTGTTTGGGGTCAGGAAGATAGAGTGTGTTCATACATGTTAGGCTCAGGGTCAAACTATTGACCCTGAGCCCAGGATGCAACCCCACAACAAGCTGACTAACTACTGAGTACCAACTTGCTGCTAGGTAATCAGTGACATTAGGTGAAAGGAAATGTGCCAAACCCTTTCTGTCCCGCCCTGGATTCGAATCAGGAATTCTCGATTGTGCGTCGAGAACGAACCCGACTGTACCACCAGAACCCTTGGTCACAATCTAATTTTGTTATGGTTACGAATGATAGTTGCCTTAGAGTGGGTCCTGTGATTATATGCATTTCCCTGCCCGCCCCCTGGCTCATTATCTCCGTGCCTCATGTGTCATTATGTTCCTGCCTTATTGGTCATTATCGTCCTGACTCCTTAGTCACTATATCTCTGCCTCCTTGGTCCCTATATCCCTGCCTCCTGGGTCACTATCTCTCTACATCTTAGTAGGGAAATTGACGACTACAAGGTACCAAGCCACCAGTTGAGATAGATGACTGACAAATGAGCATGCAAGCCTATGGCTCGCCATGCTGTGTACATGCATGTTTAGGGATTCTAGCTCTTGGACCCCCAGTCTTAGTAGTTGTAAACCTAGTAGTAGTAGGTTTTAATCTTAGTAATAGTTCAAAAACTTTCGAGACATTTCTGTGCTCACCCACATATTGCTCGATTCATTCCCCGTGAATTTCAATCGAGTTTACTAATATAGTCACCATTTCTTAATCCCACCTGGACAGTGATGTGATTTTCAACCATATTATCAAAGGATCAGTTTCCATCAACTTGCAACTTTGCCAACCGAGGTACCCTAAAACGTTTTCCGAGTATATTCCTCCATTACTTCACATTAAATAATGTAAATACATTAAATAAATAATAATTACTTCACATTCGTTACGATAAACCCACCGAACGTAACCTGTCATTGTAAGATTTTAGTCGCAACACTTTTTTTTTGCAACAATAAAGATTTTTAGGCAACAAAATAAAAAATACAGTTGCCCGATACATCTAAGTAGCCCAATACAACTAGCTGACTATCTGTACCTGCAAGTGGCCCAAATACATCTAAGTGGATCTCACTGACCCGTCCATTTGTCATTCATTTCAAGAGTTGTGTCATGCTCAGACTGGGCCACTATGGTCAGTAATCCCTGAAATCAGTGAAACCCATGGCTCTATGACTAGGATAAAAAAAATCTGTTTTCCCAAGTACCCCAAAAAACATCTAAAGGTTTCCCCAATACATCCAACTACAATTAAGTAGTACATACAGGTAAGTACACTGGAATGACTAGATACATTCAGGAAAACTAAAGTTCTTTCCGGTATCCCTATGAGTCATTTGGATACAAATCTACATAATAAAATGTCTGCCTGTCTGTCTTTCTGTTCTAATGTCTGAGGCTTGAGGTCAGATTCTTCAGGTTAGGCTTACCCAACTTTCCAAGATGAGTCATGTTGAATAGAGAAGTGTAATATGAAGTCAAGAGGAGGGTACAAATAGCCCAAGCTTCACCTTTTGAGATGTATCTAATTGTCTCAATAAACATAGTTGAAGTCTGAGATATTTGTTGTGTTTTCCATAGAGTTGTTAAGTTGTTACAGGGCTTTCTAATAATACATTTCCTGAAAGGGGCAGGAAAAGGGATGGAAGAGGAGAGACAAGGCCTGGAAAAGGGGGAGGAGACCCGGGAAAAGCTGGGTACCCTTTCTAGTTATACATTTACATAATCTTTTTCATCTCTTCCCCTGTGAAACAGTCTTAGTTTTCCTTGTCGAATCCTCTGATTATTTTCAATGTCTTTATGTTTTTTTCCCATGGCGCTTCTTTCCTTCAGTGACGCGAGATTCTGTGTTTCAGCCTGTTATGATGGCAAATACTTCTCAGCTCTGGGACCTGTCTGATAGCTTACTCTTAACAATTTTCTGCTGCATTATGTTTAGCGTGGTTGAGACTCCATGCTGGTCCTTCATATTCCAAAACTGGTCAAATGTAAGCATCTTTGCTCAGATATCTAAAAAAAAAGTTATCACTTACGTCTCAGATGTCATCAGGTTTGCGTGTGGTGTTCAACCATCACCCGCCCCTTCCCCAAAACTAATCACCTGAGACACGCCATCCAACACTGCCCACTACCCACAGCCTCCCTCCCCAAGTTTCAGCCACTGAAATTCAGTGGCTGAAACTTTCAGTGGCTGAAATTCAAGTTTCAGCCACGGGGACACTGCACAATACTGTGTTACACTAATTCCGATTGTTGGTACGTTTATGATTAATTAATATGCCTTCATTCACTCTTGCATTACCAAGTCTGATTTTCTTTTACGTGACGGACCCCAAATATTGATTTCTTAGCCCCTTTTTCTTTCAGACACACTTTACAAAGCACCCTAAACTGAAGAATAAACTCGATATAATATATATTTGAAGCTTGAGAAGCATTGTGAAGCTGTCCCAAGAATTTTACAATTCTCGACCATTATTTTTTAAGAGTATTTTTATTTTTTTTTATTTAAAGTTGAAAAATATTATCACCGATAACATCATTTGTGACTCACGACTGGTCGGCGCAGTCACAATTTTGCGTGAAAAATGTGTGTTTTGTGAAGAATAAAGACATTCTTTATGACTACCAATCATACTAAAAATAACAATACCATTAATAACGATAATGACCTTGGTAGAGACAAAAGTTGTTGATAAATACAACAATAAATTTGCCTGTGTAAAAAAAGCTATGACCACGAGATGAGATTATATAGAGCGGTGTGAGATGAAGGTTATCTTGAGGTTATCTTGAGATGATTTCGGGGCTTTAGTGTCCCCGCGGCCCGGTCCTCGACCAGGCCTCCACCCCCAGGAAGCAGCCCGTGACAGCTGACTAACTCCCAGGTACCTATTTACTGCTAGGTAACAGGGGCATTCAGGGTGAAAGAAACTTTGCCCATTTGTTTCTGCCTCGTGCGGGAATCGAACCCGCGCCACAGAATTACGAGTCCTGCGCGCGCTATCCACCAGGCTACGAGGCCCCTAGGTGGAGGAGGTGTTGAGATTCTTCAACGAGACAGTATATATATACAAGGTTTGGGACAGCATGTCTCAACACCCAGATAAGCGTTATCTTGAGATGATTTTTTTTTTTTAAGTGTCTCCGCGGCCCGGTCTTCGACCAGGCCTCCACCCCCAGGAAGTAACCCGTGACAGCTGACTAACACCCAGGTACCTATTTTACTGCTAGGTAACATGTGATATTAGTACTGGGAAAGTATGCTCAACATCACCTATGGATTAGAAAGATAGAGAAAGAGAGTAAGAGAGGAGTAGAAGAGAAAAAATAGGGTGAACGGGTAAGGGGATTCTAAGGGGCTAACATATTTGAACTTTTGTGATTTTGAGATTTTTTTTCTTTGCATCAGAAAGTTGGACACAAAGTATCAAACGCAAGGGTAAATTAACGCTACTGGGGGGGGGGGGGGTAGAAACAGCCTAAACTACTCTATCCCTTTGAGATGTATTTTGTCTTAATAAACATACTTGAACTTGAATCTAACGCTACTGCAGAGAAAAAGACTGAACCTCTCTCCATGTCCAAAGAAAACGAACGTAATTTTCATCAGTTGAATCAACTAGGTTGACCAGACATGTTAGACCAATACTGAAAAATATGACAACAGCGGATTGCTCTTATTTCGTTAATAAACACAAATTAAACTGGAGAAAATTAAGAAATGTTCAATTAGATGAGCACTAGAGCTCAGAGGAAGAAATTACAAGGAAAGACTTAGAATTAAACCTCACATCACAGGAATAAAAATAGTCAAGTTAGACATGATTACCATATAACAAAATCTCCTGTGAAATATACAGGGAAGAAAAGGACAAATAACTTGGAATCTGTGATACAGGAACACGTGGACACGAGACGAACCTGACTGACCAGCTGAGCCACAGAGATGTAAATATTTGTTTAAAGACAGAATATCGTCCAAAAGGAATGCACTAGGAAATGAAGCGATAGAAGTAGACTCCAAATACAAATTACAAAGTAGATATGTAGATTACACTGAACACAAAAAGCACGGCAACATGTACACCAGTAGACTGAAAGTAGAGACGCTGGACTAAACAATTGAAGATTAACCTAAGGATCTTTCAACTCGTGACGTGAGGTCTCAACCTTCCATAAGCACAAATAGTTGAGAACAATTAAGTAAGCACACACTCTGCCTCCCCACCCACAGGAGATGCCCAGCGTTCTTCGCCGTATTGCAACCATCCTGATGTTGCAACGTTCACAATATTCACTTACCCCGGGCCAACGGGAGCTATGGAAATTTATGTATGAGATTTTCTTTGGTAGTGTCTGGCCACGGCTGATCTCTTTACGCTTCCCAGTTTTTCCTTGAGAAGCTCACTTATGGACGCACCATCAACAATGAAGCGAACAACTCTGAATTGTAATAATATTGAACTAAAATAGGATTCGTGTGTGTCCTTATTTGATCAAAATGTTTTAGTAATTATAGTTAATTATTATTTAGACGTGATGGAATAATTGGTTCGAGAAGTTGAGAGTGTGAGGAGCAGAGGCGAGAAAGGCCCTAACCTTAATGCCAGCCCGTTCTGCAAAGACCCAAAAGTAATTCCATCCACCCGCCAAACCCCAGATGTTTATGAATGAAAAACGGTTTACACACGACTCAACTGATTCTGTTCGAACTCATCCGGAACAAGTGCTTCACTGACGAATTTTGTTCGAACCACAACGCTGTAAATCAGCCCGTCCTCCAAACAAAGATTCAAAAGTGATTCCATGCACCCGCCAAACCCCCTGTTTATGAATAAAAAGCGGTTTACACACGACTCACAGCTGCTGATGTTCGAACATATCCGGAACAAGTGCTTCACTGGCGAATTTTGTTCGAATCACAACGCTGTAAATGCTTCACCCACGTACTACAAATACAAATAATCGCCAACAGAACCTAAACACCTAACCTAACCTATGCCTACATATGCTCAAAATACTAATATATTATAATATTAATTTATATTTGAAGAAATTCCCGTTTTGGATGAACAGCATGTAAAAATTTATGAATACGTATGTGGGGTCGACCGCTGGATGTAATGGACTTGAGTCGAGGACGGGTTGCCTTAATATGAGCCCTTGACATCCCTCTGAAGAAGACCTTTCTGTATTCCATTTCATTTTGCAGTTTGCTCTTCTATACTAACATGTCTTTGGTGGCCTCGTCCCTGAATACTACCTTGATCAATTGACTTTTGTCTTTATTGTACTGGGCCGAGCTGGAAAACCTTCTCTATGTATTGGCATGCATAGTGTGTGTGTGTGAGAGTTAGTGAAGTGTGTGTGAGTATGTAGTGTAAGTAGTGTGTGAGAGTATGTAGGGTAAGCGTGTTAGTGGTGTGTGAGTATGTAGTGTAAGCGTGTATGAGAGAAGTGTGTGTGTGTGTATGGAAGTATAATGTGTGTATGAGAGTATAGTGTTTATGAGAGTATAGTTGTGTGACGTAGTGTGCGCTAGATGTTCTACTGATCTCTTGTCGATTTGTTCTAAGACTGCAAGAAGAGTCGTACAGATAGCTGCATCTTCAGGTCCTGTGAGATACAAGTGTGTGTTCTGGTCGTTATGACACTGGCTTCAATTGGCTCCACCTCCTTGCAACTTCTGAGATATTTATAAAGAAACTAATATTTCAAATCTTTCATGTCTTGTAAATAATCCTCAAAATGGAAAAAGTTTTAAGTTCGAAATGTCCACCTTAAAAATAATATATTTATATGAGTGATGTATATGAACTCCATAAGGTTAAGGGTTAAGAACTAATTGTTGTTTGTGTAATGAACGATCGTAAGTCAGCAGTCAAAAATACACATGACATACAGGTTGTCATCAGTGGTGTTTGGGCACCTTGCCACAGACGAGAGACACATACCGCTCGGGTCTGCACAAGCACGCCAGCGGGAACCAGTTTTATATACATACAGATCACGTTTTCTTGCGTCACCAGCGAGGTGCCAGCCAAAACTTCCTCCTAACAGCCGCAAAATTAAATTCCAGGTAAACCGGAAAGCCATTACCTTCCCTCTTCCTCCTCGTTCCTTCTATCCTTATCGGCACTTACTTTTATTATATACTCGGCTGGGTACCCACCCGGAGGTGTTCCGGGAGACCCGATAATATGAGAACACATACAGCATCCCAACCCACGCTAGCACATCCCTTCTCTGGCGCTCCTACGCTCTCATCTTCTGTATGGGCTTCTCGAACCGGCACCACCTCTGATAATTACTATCTCCACCTCTCAGTCTCCATCCTTCTATCTCCATTCTCGCTCTCTCTCTCTCTCTCTCTCGCTGTCTCTTTCTCTGGAGGTGTATGGAGGAGAGGGTGAGAGAGGTAGAGAGGGACACGTGACCCTGCGAGAGGGAGGGTGCATGGAGGTCCACCAGGGAATATATATGAAGGCTTGGTGATCATGAAGTCTGCTAGCCAGCAATGGACATGTTTTACCTAACTTTTAAATGGTAGGTACTATGATTTTTTATTTATTTGGTGTGATCGGCCCATACTGTTTAATTACTTGGTAAGAGAACATACAGAACAACTTGCCAGAATACGAATAACAAGATTCGTCGTAGGAGTGGCCCTGGAGCCATATCAAGTGACACTCGTTTTTTTAAACCAGACACACATATGTTAGGCACATGCCCTTCAGTAATCACTGTAGGTTCAGATAGAATGTCTCACCTCCAGCCAGGAACAGACAATATATTTAACAGCTGCAGTTGTGGTTTCTTAAACCTGCGTTATTTATTCCTCTCTGTTCACTATGCTATAACTCAATACCCCATATTTTCTTCCAAAACTTCTTGAATTGCTTCAAGCAAATATTTTGATTTTGCCTTAAGGTTATGTTTCGTCAAAATGCGGGTTCTCTCTTCTGCTCTCAGTTTCCAAACTCACGCACGCACGCACGCACACGCTCGACACTACAGAGCTACGTCCCAGACTACCACCACACGCATTATATCAAATCAGCAGCCTTTGCTACGCTGGCTTTCTCGAGGACGGCCTTGAGGAACCTATACAGGACTATTCTCACGGCACCTTGAGCACCTTAGGTCCGCCCCGTGCCAGAGTATAGTGTGCCGGTATGGGGATCCCTGCCCAGGGACCTTAGAGGACCCTGCTGTAATCATTACTCAAAATTATTGTGAACAACAATTATATATATATTATTCCACGTATTTATAAAAAAAATAGTTTTCAAGGGGTTTACCAACCCATTTTAAGCTCGTCTCTGACTGTTATTCTCAACCATATTTTCTCCCTCTGGTTGCCGAACGTTCCACGGGTCCAGCCGCAAGAATTCTCCCGATTTAAAACCCCATTGTAGACTATATTTTGTTCCTCTACCTTACATTAGCAATACTCAGCTTGATATTTCTTCTTGTGTCCCCCCCAGACGCCCATCCCGCCCCATGTGGTGTATTGGAAACACAACGACCGCCTTCTCAACTACGACACTGAGCGGGGAGGCGTGACTGTCACCATTGACTACGGCACTAAGACCTCCTCCCGCCTGGTGATATCCAACGCTGTCACCAAGGACTCCGGCAACTACACCTGCGTCGCCCCCAACACCCAGCCGGCCGTTGTCCACGTCTTCGTCAGCCAAGGTATGTGGCCAGTGAGGTGTCCGCTGGGGGGTGTGGTGAAGGGGCCCGGTGCATGCTGGGGGTGTGGCGAGCGGGCCCGATGCACGCTACACCAGTCCACGCAAAACAAGACTCGCCAACA
>NC_091231.1:15309253-15379253 GCF_040958095.1 Procambarus clarkii | reverse complement strand
ATATATATATATATATATTATTAAATATGACCGAAAAAGTATGATTAATAATTCTAACACGAATTTTCTCAATCTTTCGTACATTTCTTTTCACTGTTGGTGGTAATTAAAAAATCAATTCTCCAAAATTCTTTTTTATTTTGGAGAATTGATTTTTGAATTACCACCAACAGTGAAAAGAAATGTACGAAAGATTGAGAAAATTCGTGTTAGAATTATGAATCTTACTTTTTCGGTCATATTTAATAATATATGTCTACAGGAAAGACTGCTACCAAAATATACTTTATATATATATATATATATATATGTGTGTGTGTGTGTGTGTGTGTGTGTGTGTGTGTGTGTGTGTGTGTGTGTGAGTGTGTGTGAGTGTGTGTGAGTGTGTGTGTGTGTGTGTGTGTGTGTGTGAGTGTGAGTGTGTGTGTGTGTGTGTGTGTGTTCTCACCACTACATGTACACAAAATATCGTGTACGCGCACTATGTATGTAATTAACGTGTGTGCACACCTGTGACACATCTGTGACACACCTGTGACACACCTGTCACATGCAAGGAATACAGGTTCTCGCCTCCATACACAAATGACAATAACAAAATATTTTGCAAATTAAATGGATCCTATCACTGAGAGCGTTCCTAAAATGGGGGAAGTTCTGAGTCTGATTTGCCATAAACAATAGTTAGGTTGATCTGGTGTGTTTGGAGGTCTGTCCGAGTGAAGATCAGACCATCAGCACTCTGTACATAAACGTTGGTCTCCTGTGTCAGATTAATTTAATGCTCCATCTGCTGTTCCCATCTGGTCATGAGATATATATATATATATATATATATATATATATATATATATATATATATATATATATATATATATATATATGTCGTACCTAGTAGCCAGAACGCACTTCTATGACTACTATGCATGGCCCGATTTGCCTAATAAGCCAAGTTTTCATGAATTAATTGTTTTTCGACTACCTAACCTACCTAACCTAACCTTTTCGGCTACCTAACCTAACCTAACCTATAAAGATAGGTTAGGTTAGGTTAGGTAGGGTTGGTTAGGTTCGGTCATATATCTACGTTAATTTTAACTCCAATAAAAAAAATACTGACCTCATACATAACGAAATGGGTAGCTTTATCATTTCATAAGAAAAAAAATAAAGAAAATATATAAATTCATGAAAACTTGGCTTATTAGGCAAATCGGGCCTTGCATAGTAGGCATAGAAGTGAGTTCTGGCTACTAGGTACGACATATATATATATATATATATATATATATATATATATATATATATATATATATATATATATATATATATATATATATATATATATCGTATGTGTGTCTTTATATTGTTACTGATTTATAGTGCGTCTCTCATATTGTGTACGTATATAAATGTGTATATATATATATATATATCTATATTTTGCCTATTGTATTTAATTTGTATGTTATGTGTTGTATGTGTTGGTAGAGCTGCCACTTACTTCTAGCAGATAAGTCCAAACCTTCCCAGCTCTGTCATCTAATATTTTGCACCAGGTGAACGATGCATAGCAAAAGCTATCATCATTTTTATTTGTCTTTAAGGTAAAATGACAATAAAATTATGCGTCTATTTTCTTCTTTGAAGGCAAAAGTTTCTTGCTATTGAACATATCACAAAAAATAGCATTAAGGGCAAAAATTGTTTTACGTATCAAATACGACCTTTTATGATACTAATTTCAATACTTTTATGAGAGTAAACTTCTCAGAAACATGTTTTTACTCAAATATCTTTCCTCGTTTTCCTAAATTATTTATTTTTCCCAAAAATGGTTCATTGAAATGGTGGATATTTAGCTGAGGGAGAGCAGGAGACACACACAGCCTCCGCCTGGCAGGGACCGGGCCTCGCTGCTCAGCATGCCCCGAGGTGCGGAGTGCGGCGCAACACCTTCGCAATGCATTCATGTACTAAGTGGTTCCTGCACCCAGTCACTTCCCTGTCCTGCAGCTGACTGCTGGCTCCTGACCCTTGCTACCCTGCAGCTGACTGCTGACTCCTGACCCCCCGTCACCCTGCAGCTGACTGCTGATTCCTGACCTCCACCACCCTGCAGCTGACTGCTGACTCCTGACCCCCGCCACCCTGCAGCTGACTGCTGACCCCCGCCACGCTGCAGCTGGCTGCTGATTCCTGACCTCCACCAGCCTGCAGCTGACCTCCGCCAGCCTGCAGCTGACCCCCCCCCCCCAACCCTGCAGCTGACTGCTGACTCGGTACACAGAACACGTTAAGCAGCGTTACTTTAATCATTAATATATCTGTGATCAACAGAGTGCTCAGACGTTTCACAGGTCAACATTTGCAATGATCTATTGTTTGGCGGCGAACACTTAATATGGTGAGCTGCTTCCCTTGCGCATAAGGCTACACATGCCTCACTACATACACCTGCACATATATACACACATATATCGCATCTAATAGGCAGAACTGCACTATTTGGCCTAGTATACAAGGCAAAATTTACCTAACAAGAGGGATTTTCGTTATTTGAAAATCATTCTTTCCAATTTTGTTTATTCCAATTAATGTTATGTAACATTAAGAACGTAACTTACTGACTTAGGTTAAGTTAGGTTTTAAACATTTCTATGTTAGTTTTAACTCAACAAAATTCATCCATAAAAGATTTATCATTCCATAAGAAATAACTTAAAAATATAATTTTTCAGGAGAATTCGGCTTGATAGGCAACTTGGCCTATTAGGTACAACATAAATACATATAAAGTGACAGGCACAAATAGGACGTAAACAGTGATGGTGGCAGTGACGTAGCGCGGCTGGACAGTGACAAGACAGTGACGTAGAGCGGCTGGACAGTGACAAGACAATGACGTTGAGCGACAGGACAGTGACAAGACAGTGACGTAGAGCGACAAGACAGTGACGTAGAGCGACAAGACAGTGACGTAGAGCGACAAGACAGTGACAAGGCAGTGACGTAGAGCGACAGGACAGTGACAAGGCAGTGACGTAGAGCGGCTGGACAGTGACAAGGCAGTGATGTAGAGCGGCTGGACAGTGACAAGACAGTGACGTAGAGCGACAGGACAGTGACAGGACAGTGACGTAGAGCGACAGGACAGTGACAAGGCAGTGACGTAGAGCGACAGGACAGTGACGTAGAGCGGCTGGACAGTGACAAGACAGTGCCGTAGAGCGGCTGGACAGTGACAAGACAGTGACGTAGAGCGGCTGGACAGTGACAAGACAGTGACGTAGAGCGGCTGGACAGTGACAAGACAGTGACGTAGAGCGGCTGGACAATGACAAGACAGTGACATAGAGCGGCTGAACAGTGACAGGACAGTGACGTAGAGCGGCTGGACAGTGACAAGACAGTGACGTAGAGCGGCTGGACAGTGACAAGACAGTGACGTAGAGCGGCTGGACAGTGACAAGACAGTGACGTAGAGCGGCTGGACAGTGACAAGACAGTGACGTAGAGCGGCTGGACAGTGACAAGACAGTGACGTAGAGCGGCTGGACAGTGACAAGACAGTGACGTAGAGCGGCTGGACAGTGACAAGACAGTGACGTAGAGCGGCTGGACAGTGACAGGACAGTGACGTAGAGCGGCTGGACAGTGACAAGACAGTGACGTAGAGCGACAGGACAGTGACAAGGCAGTGACGTAGAGCGGCTGGACAGTGACAAGACAGTGACAGGACAGTGACGTAGAGCGGCTGGACAGTGACAAGACAGTGACGTAGAGCGGCTGGACAGTGACAGGACAGTGACGTAGAGCGGCTGGACAGTGACAAGACAGTGACAGGACAGTGACGTAGAACGGCTGGACAGTGACGTAGAGCGGCTGGACAGTGACAGGACAGTGACGTAGAGCGGCTGGACAGTGACAGGACAGTGACGTAGCGCGGCTGGACAGTGACAGGACAGTGACGTAGAGCGGCTGGACAGTGACAGGACAGTGACGTAGAGCGGCTGGACAGTGACAAGGCAGTGACGTAGAGCGGCTGGACAGTGACAGGACAGTGACGTAGAGCGGCTGGACAGTGACAGGACAGTGACGTAGCGCGGCTGGACAGTGACAAGACAGTGACGTAGAACGGCTGGACAGTGACAAGACAGTGACGTAGAGCGGCTGGACAGTGACAGGACAGTGACGTAGAGCGGCTGGACAGTGACAGGACAGTGACGTAGCGCGGCTGGACAGTGACAAGACAGTGACGTAGAGCGGCTGGACAGTGACAAGACAGTGACGTAGAGCGACAGGACAGTGACAAGACAGTGACGTAGAGCGACAGGACAGTGACAAGGCAGTGACGTAGAGCGACAGGACAGTGACAAGACAGTGTCAGGACAGTGACGTAGAGCGACAGGACAGTGACTTAGAGCGACAAGACAGTGACGTAGAGCGACAAGACAGTGACGTAGAGCGACAAGACAGTGACAAGACAGTGACGTAGAGCAACAGGACAGTGACAAGCACACAAGACACACACGTCCCCATCCTCAACATTCCCAGAATCGCAATTATATTGAAACACTTTACCGGTAATTAAACACAAATGTGGCAGTTGTGGCGGGATTAAACAGGTGTACAGCGGCCACAAGACACATTTTGGTGAAGAGTTCACTTTCCTCGTAAGACTTGAATACTTTGGCCCGTTTCCGCACACCTCATACCTCTGTTCACCTAGCGGGAGTTAGGTAAGGAGAAGATAGACATAACTGTTCCAGGGTCGTAGCGGGAAGGTGGTCAGTGGATGGCGTAGGCCTGGCACCTCGATAAGTCTTAATTAACAGGCTTTCTGTCACCGATAATGGTAAACCATTCAATGTGGTTGAATGGATTCTTTCAAACCATTGAATTCAGACTTTGCATTTGCGTTCTGCAGACTTTGAAGGTGTTTGCCGGGCGCCGCTTGGAGTCTCCAACCCACAGGAATATGACTGAAGTTAAGAACTGTTCACTTTAGCATCTTGGAGGTCCAAGTCTTCTCTATCACTTTAATGTGTTCTTTTCCGCGTCTCCGCTGAGGTCAAGAAGGCTCAGTTAACGCACCATGGTCGTATTATTATGACTTAAAATTCATTGCTATAATAAAAGGCCGTTAACAGAGATTCTATATGACGACAGATTGTCAGAGACGGTCACAAGTGTGTGATAACAGGTCACCGAGCGGCTGGCAGCTTCTGTGTCCCACACACGGTGTCCTAAACGCCAGAAAGCAGCTGGTGACCATGACCTGAACGATGGTGTGGCATAGGGACCCAAAGCAAAAGGTCCCGGCGGGGTCTCATGCAAGTACTCTGCTTTTGCCAGAACTAAGGCTGCTTCATGATCTGATGGGCACAGCATGGTTAGTGAAATACAACGTCCCAGGATGGGGTAGATACGCAGGGTCCCAGCATGGGGTAGATTCGCAGGGCCCAAGCATGGGGTAGATTCACAGGAACTTGGTCACTAGGGGGTAGAGAGGGAAGGGGGGTGGCAACACGTCAACACTGATAGCAGCTCAGGCGTCTCTCCCGGGTCCTGCCGAAAGTGAGATCAACTACTTTCTGCTCATTGCTATTCCACAGGTATTGTTAGAGCTTATCGACTCTTCAGGAAGTGGATAGCGTTAATTATTACATTGTGTTAATTTTAACTTCCCTCTGGCTATCTTCAGCTTATCTTCCAAGTGTTACCTTTGCTGTAACATCCACGTTAGGGCAAGTTTCATTATCTCCAGGTTACAGTGTGACTAACTTATTCATATGTGAGGTCACCCTACACCAGGTCACAATAACTGACTCATGTAAGCACAGGATGACTGTCACTGCCTCTACGACATAATGTAGGGTGAGTGGATCAGCAGACCTCACCCTCACAGCCATGTCTGGCATGTATGTATTCTCTGCTTCGTGGAGGCACCGATGGGAACAGCAGACTTTTATACTTTATATACTGATGGGAAGTTTTCTACGCCTAAAACTGTGATAAAAACGTATAGACTTAAGACAACAGTTAGAAGAGGTAATCTGTCTGTAATTACTTCGGTCCCAGTTAGTGAAAGGCATCTGGGTTGTAAATAATGTTTTATATTCAAGTAACAAACAGTACCAGCTCCAAATATTATTGATAAGGAGAATGTCTATATCCGGCCCAGCCCCCATAGATGCCAGCTGTCATATCCAGGCAGGGCTTGATATCCCAAGCAAGTGTTGGCTGGAAGCCTCGTGCAGCCAGCTTGTGTCTCACACATACATTAATTCAGTTGAAAACTTTTGTGAATATTGAAAACTTTTGTTTTTGTGAGCCAAATAAATTTGGTAAAACATGAAAAGTAGCTTTGAAATCTTGTGGTTATATTTATATCCTGATGATGTGATGCGTTGATGATAACGACGAGCTATAAACAATCCCAGATGAGGAGGTGCTTGTCGCAGGCTGGTGCGGGTGTGTGTTTAACACTTGGCTCTGTTACACCACATTTACTCGGCTCTTTTGTACGTGATACGGTGTAGCCTGGTGACCGTCGAAGTGTAGCCTGGTGACCGTCGAAGTGTAGCCTGGTGACCGTCGAAGGTGTAGCCTGGTGACCGTCGAAGGTGTAGCCTGGTGACCGTCGACGGTGTAGCCTGGTGACCGTTGAAGGTGTAGCCTCGTGACCGTCGAAGGTGTAGCCTCGTGACCGTCGAAGGTGTAGCCTCGTGACCGTCGAAGGTGTAGCCTCGTGACCGTCGAAGGTGTAGCCTCGTGACCGTCGAAGGTGTAGCCTCGTGACCGTCGAAGGTGTAGCCTCGTGACCGTCGAAGGTGTAGCCTCGTGACGGTCGACGGTGTAGCCTAGTGACCGTGGAAACTGATACGAAGTGTCGAGTGTGGTAGAGAGAACGAGAGGCACAGAACTGTGGGTAACCCGTGTGTTGTGTGGATATTACTGGATTGCACTGAAATTCCAGCCAGACGAAAAACTTAGAAAAATACCTTTGGCTGCGTGTCCTTAAGCACACGGAGCCTCTGGCTTAATGTAGGAAGACGTCAACGTCTCAGTTATCTGGGAGTTGTAACGTAAAGACGTAACTTTAGGGAAAATTGGTTGTACTCTTTAGCAAATCTGAAGCTCCTCAGGTTGTTCAGCGATAATTGCTACATTCAGAATTCTGCTGAATATTTCATATGATGGTGACTTTGTCAGTGTTAAGTGAATGAAAATTGCACACACGTCATTAAAAACGAAGAACTACTCGTTTGAACAATTGTCTAAAGTGACTGTGTTAAGAGAATAATCATCAGCAACATTTGGGTTTGTCTAAGTAATGGTGAGGTCAGATTGTGCAATATTTGTGAAGAAATATATAAAGTGTCACAGGGTGCCTGGTGTGGCCCAGCACCTGGAGCACGACCTGGACCCTGTTCTGTACCACAGTCCACCACGAGGCCAGCGTCAGTATACAACAGTCCACCACGAGGCCAGCGTCGGTATACCACAGTCCACCACGAGGCCAGCGTCAGTATACAACAGTCCACCACGAGGCCAGCGTCGGTATACCACAGTCCACCACGAGGCCAGCGTCGGTATACCACAGTCCACCACGAGGCCAGCGTCAGTATACCACAGTCCACCACGAGGCCAGCGTCAGTATACCACAGTCCACCACGAGGCCAACGTCAGTATACCACAGTCCACCACGAGGCCAGCATCAGTGTTAGAGGACTCCTCGTGTGTCATCCTGGCAGGTGTAAGCCTTCCTGGGGAGGTAACTACTCGGGCAGAAGGTGGCAGCTTCCCTCAGGCCGGAGCATACATCGCCAGGAGTCTTATCGCTCTGTGTAGTGTCCTTCACAATAAAATATTACAAAACACTATTGACGACTTTACTCTAAACTTGTCCTTAACTGCTACAGACCTAATACGTGCTACCAACAACCAAATTACAAAATATTAATTAATTTAGAAAGTATGAAATTGTTTTAACATTGGTCTTGAATCTAATACTAAAGTTGAAGAAAGTTGAATTAATTACCCCCACTTTTGAAAGCATGGATAAGGCTGAGTGCTCATGTACACACAGACATGAAGTAAAATGACACAATTACAAGTACAAACTTATTTGTTTTCTTTTAATTTATTCAGGAGTAAGACCTACGATTACATATTTTCTTAAATTGCTTTCTAGGCTAAACTACTTTGTTACATAAGAAATATAAGTAAATATCACACATCCTTTTTATTTAAAAGTTCCACTTTTCGTATCGAATAAAGTAATATTAATGTCTTATTGGAGAAGGTGTTTTAGCTGTGAAATAAAATAGTCTTCCCATCTAAACAATACAACTCACTATTCTCAGTATTGTGATGTTGAAGCAACAGTTGCCTTGGATACAGTGCACACAACACACACTTTACAGTGAAACATGTCTATTGTGACCTCACATTTGGCCCAGAACTTGGGGATTATTTCTGATTGCAAGCCTGCATATCTTTCAGCAACTGTGCAAAGTACGAAAAAATATTTAGAACGTTAAAAATATCTTAACTTCTAAACACTTATCATCAGAGTTAAGTGGTAAGTGTTACTGTAATGTGTTATCTGTTATTAAATGTTTTATCAACACAAGTGGACGAAAACTTGAAGTTCTACTGAACTTACTGGTTTCAACCAGTGTGTTCGAGTGCATGAGGGAAGCTGTGTAAAACCCTGGTTTGTGCCTCGGAGAGGCTGCAGGATCCAGTATGTTCAGTAGAACTTCGGTTTCAACTCCTTTTGACCATGTCGTAGCTCACTCAATTAAGGAAGCGTCTGGGATGCTCTCGGACGCGGGTTCGAATCCTCGTCATGGCCCTTGTGGATTTGTTTACAACCTCATTCTTCACTAATTTCACAAAAAAAAAAATGTAAGACTTCGAGAGGTGTTATCTGGCCAGATGGCAAGAACCAAGACATCCCACCAAACCAATCGTGCCAAGTGCTCATTAGAGCTCGGTGGAGAGTAAACTTTCCGCTTCTTAAATTTCAATGAAGCACAGGAATTTTCATGCTTGAGTCGACAGTTTCCAAACTTCAGTGCCTTGTGATACCAGATTTAGTGAACCGGACGCCTAGACAGGAGTATGCACGGGAATACACGAATAACAGGCTGATGGATCAGCATGAGCCACAGGTGAGTAATGTGCGGGGACAGGCAGGGCGACAATGACCATAAATAGGCATGATATAGTGAAATGAATCTATATATATCTTTCATGAAGAGTGAGTGTTTTCAACTGCTACAAATAAAACTGACAGCATTTTTCATGAATCAAGTTATAATATATTAAACTAAATAAGATTAATGGGCAGTCAGGCTTTATCTGCGTAATCATTATTTGACAAACATTTAAGAGAGTTTACATAACAAATGTTCACAACACCGCCGGACTTGTGTAAACTCATCGTGTACAAAATTTGTTAAAATACAACACAATATAACAACGTACAATTTACACTTCAACTCCCTTTACTACTTCTATTTTTCAGTAATGCTAGTATTATTAGTAGGTTATCTTGAGGTTATCTTGAGATGATTTCGGGGCTTTAGTGTCCTCGCGACCCGGTCCTCGACCAGGCCTCAACCCTCAGGAAGCAGCCCGTGACAGCTGACTAACACCCAGGTACCTAGTTTACTGCTAGGTAACAGGGGCATAGGGTGAAAGAAAAATTGCCCATTGTTTCTTTCTCGCCGGCGCCTGGGATCGAACTCAGGACCACAGGATCACAAGTCCAGCGTGCTGTCCACTCGGCCGACCGGCTCCCTAGTAGCAGTGGTATTAAAAATGATAATACTGTCCTTTAAACAAGAGTAAACTAGTAGTGTTTATCCTAACTAAATGCTAAATGATAAATGCTTAACTAAATACCAATACTGAAATAACTTTAGAGGTGCCGAGTAAGAATGTCTTGTCATCCAGCAAGTCACATATAAAAAAATAATACATTCACATTTGAAATTTAAGTAAAAGTAAGCAGTTTCTTTTCTCAGTACGGCTGCAACAGATGTGTGTGTGTTGCTCGGCTGTGTTTAAGTGCAAATTGCTTCACACAAGATTAAGAATTCGGTGTTGGTATCCGCGCAAGACAATAGCGTTTCATTACTGCCTCAGACGTGGGGAGGAAAAAATCTTATTAAATTCTTAATTACTTGTATTGTTCAAGCCTGCGAAGGTTTATAAAAGTACTCTAGGCTACCAGATCACACCATTCAATACATATCGATGAAAAGGCCTTGTTAGAGTAGAAGTGACGTAGTAACAGTCCTTTTAGTGTCAAGTGCTGATACTGCGCTGACACTGGAGATCATTCAGTGTTGATCAGTATCAACACTGAGATAATAAATTCCAGAAAAAACATATTACTCTATTTTTAACACTGGCATGTACTGTGGTACATGCCAGTGCATAATTGTTCCAGCACCAGTGTCAAAACTGACTGTCAACTCTGTCAAAAACTAGTGTCAACACTGATTGTTAAACACCAACCCCAATACTGGTTGTTAAACACCAGGTATCAACACGGGCTGTCAAGCACCAAACACTGGCTGTCAAACACCAAACACTGGCTGTCAAACGCTAGTGTCAACACTGGCTGTCAAACGCCAGTGTCAAAGATCGAAGTGAATTTGTGACGAGTCGCAAAATATAACCGTCAAAATTTTCAAATGGTTAACAAATCTGTCAAACACCAGATAAATATGAAATTTTTAGACAAAAAAAATATGAATTAACATGAAAACAAATATCATACTGATACGAATCTAATGTGCCCACGAGATGGGTATTGGGTGCATAATAAAGAAATAAATTGAATTGAATTGCATTAACCCACCAGATGGCACGAGGATGGTCTCTATGTTTCTTGAGCAAATGGAAATATGAGAATAAGAAAACTTGTAACAGAGCTTCATCAACAAGTCCTGCCGACATCACATCTCGGATCTCAGTGTCTAGGGAATGACAGAGTCCTTGTTAATCTTGGTGAGGAAGGAGCCAGACGGGGGTGTGGCTGTCTCTAGCCAGACTCTACACTCCTGCATACTAATTTATCATCCCTGGAAATATCCGGCACAAGGACGACGGGCTGCCTGCCGGATGGGCGACCATCTGGCCAGGATACAAGACTGACAAATGGCAGTCTACTTGGACGTGGTTCGTTATATCAAATGTGAATATAAACATTTCTGAAGGCCTGGCGCCTCAGTGTAATAATTGTGGGAGAGACGCGGGGAACAAGTGCTGTAGTTTTAAAGTAGTTATTTTAAAAGTTAAAATAAGATCATATTGAATTAAAAATATATATATCATTTGTGATCTAAATGGTCAGTCAGATACAATTTCAACATCACTATCATGTCACTGAGCGCGGTAACATGAAAGACGGTGTATAAAGGTAATGACTTCTCACAGACTTAATAACATGAGATGAAAACACTCACGTATTTGTGTATTTTATGCCAAGATTTACACCAAGTCTTTCGTTCTGGCCTGAGTGCTTTATCAGACCTTCTATATATACCATGTACTAAGACCTTCATAAAGCACTCAAGAGAGTGAGAAAGATTTTGTGTAAATCTTTACATAAAATACACAATACAGAAGTTTGGGTTTTGATCCTATATAAGATAATTGAGTCCTGAGCCTTCGTACATCAAGGAAACTCAATTCTGAGTGTTGAGATTAGATCGGGAGCCGGTCGGTTGAGCGGACAGCACACTGGATTTGTGATCCTGTGGTCCCGGGTTCGATCCCGGGCGCCGGCGAGAAACAATGGGCAGAGTTTCTTTCACCCTATGCCCCCTGTTACCTAGCAGTAAAATAGGTACCTGAGTGTTAGTCAGCTGCCACGGGCTGCTTCCTGGGGGTGGAGGCCTGGTCGAGGACCGGGCCGCGGGGACACTAAAGCCCCGAAATCATCTCAAGATAACCTCAAGATAGATGTGAAAAGCAGCAGTGTCTCTTGTTTTCATTATTATTAATGTTATACATTTCATTATTTACCATTATGGAGTTTCTTTTAACATTTCTACCAACATATTTGTTATCACAATTTATGAATCAAGATAGCAAATCATAATAAGGTAATATCTCTGGAATCCCCGAGGATTCTCCGCGTCTCACGCCCCAACCATTTTACGGAAGACTTACCCCAGATCTTGCGGCCAGAGCTGTGATGGCTGGGGAACCCAACTCCCAGAGAGACAAAAACTTCCTTTCAGGCCAATTGTCTTAGGTGACTGATCTCTCAGCGTACACTATAATATAGACCTCGTACTATTATTATTATTATTAATGTACCAGTATGACTGTGATACCTGTTGGTACTATGGTAACCTTTTTTTTTCTTTTCTTTTTTTGAGATATATAGAAGAGTTGTTACATTCTTGTACAGCCACTAGTACGCGTAGCGTTTCGGGCAGGTCCCTGGAATACGACCCCCGCCGCGAAGAATCGTTGTTACAACCAAATACTCATTTTACTGTTGAGTTAAACAGAGGCTACAGTTAAGGATTTACGCTCAATAAATCAAATCTCCTGCGCCCACGTGTTACGGTTCATAGATAGAAATTCTATTGCATTCATTTAATATATATACATGTAAATTATTTGAAATACTTCTAGTAATCACTATAGTGTGATGAATCAATGAAAATCACTTTGAGACAATGGAGTGAAATGAACCCACGTTCTGGTGGTTCCCAGACACCTGCCTTAACCGACTCGGCCACCCTGGACTACAGTCTACCATTCCAGATCTCTACTGAATTCACTGGGAAGTTCTGGAGGCCCCGAACTGTAGCCAAATACTCTGCTTTGGGGTAATGGCTCGGCCTATCGTGGCCGAGTCTGTTAAGGTAGGTGTCTGCGAATCACCAGAACGCTGGTTCAAGTCACTCCGTTGTCTCAAAATGGTTTTCATGGGTACAGTGAAATCCACTGTGATTTCACTCAGATCTGAGTGAGAACACTATTACCGCAGGCCAGAGTGTAGTCGGGTTGACTATAAAATCCTGGTTGGGCTCTAGTTTGGGGCCTCCAGAACCTGACATTGAATTCAGTAGAGTTCCAGGATGGTCGATTTTTAGCCCATCATGGCTGAGTCGGTTAAGGTAGGTGTCTTAGAATCATCAGAACGCTGGTTCAAGTCACTCCATTGCCTCAAAACGCCTTAATCAAGTAATGTTAAAGGATTAGCGATAAACAATGAGAACAATTATAAAACATTCTGTTCTTGAAGGTCTCCTACTCTAAGTACACCAACAGTTAAATAAAACGAGAAGGAACGTCGTTTTTTATGTATCACAAATATTTTCTTTTTAATGAAAATATATGTGTGCATTAAGCAATGATTGTTTGGTGTCTATCTGAACACGGAATTAGTCGCCAGAAATTAGTTTTTTCAAAATGTTTTTAACACTGAAGGTTTAAACAAATTTCTTACATACAGTAGAGTGGGTCTGCAGTGTTTTCAATAAACTTGTAAATAGTAAATTCAATGGGCATTATTTTACCGACTGACTGTCTTAGACGACCTCAACTTTCATCCTAGAATTCAGTTACATCAAGTTACACAAAGTTAAGTAAGGCAGCAAGAAGTTTGAGCCAGGAAATGATACATGATCTACCCAAGTTTCTCTCATTAAATATTTTTCTGCTCGTGAAAGGACAGTTTAGCTCTTCCGCGTTCACTCGTATTTTATGCTTGTGAAAACATGATTAGAGGAGCTTATAAACTTAAGCGAATAGTGGTGAATATACCACAGATTTTACAGGGAATTATAAAGTTTCAGACAATTTTAACACAAATTTCAACACATATCTAGCAAGTCTAAACAGTGTATTTACATTATATATATATATATGTGTGTGAATGAAAATAACCGCTACTTCGTGGACAATGTCTGACCAGGAACGAAAATATGATGAGAAATTCCTTAAGTACTTTCGAAGTAATCAATACAGCCTTAGAATGAATATCCTCATCCTCGAAGAAATAGAGCAGAAGCTGAAGCAATCATTCCAGCCTGAAGAAGTGCAATCGGAACAGAAAGTTATCCAAGAGATATAAGCAATCAAAATTTTGTTTCACTTATGCAAAATCAAATCATCCACCAGTATTCGATCTATACTTACAAGTAAAAGCTCGCACACACAGAGGACGATAAAGAAATTTGCCAAATCCTAAAAGAACAGTATAAGACAACCCGTTCTCTCACTTTCTTCCTGTCAATATTGACTTATTTAATACGTGCATATGTGATATACTAAACATACTAGTTTACCTTGAAAAGCTTCACAGAAAGATTACGGTGTTTTCTATGAAGCTTTTCAAGGTAAACTAGTATGTTAAGTATGTCACATATGCACGTATTTAATAAGTCAATATTGACTATACGAAAGTGCGAGAATGGGTTGTCTAAGACTTTGTTTAGCAACCAAATAAACAACATGACAAATGAAGATCTGAACAGCTTCTTCATGAATGATATTCAAAACTCTGACATTATAACTGATATAAACATGAACATCGTATCTTCGTATTTTGAGGTGCTTCCGGGGCTTAGCGTCCCCGCGGCCCGGTCGTCGACCTGGCCTCCTGGTTGCTGGACTGATCAACCAGGCTGTTGGACGCGGCTGCTCGCAGCCTGACGTATGAGTCACAGCCTGGTTGATCAGGTATCCTTTGGAGGTGCTTATCCACAACAGCACAACAGATTTTCAACTATATTACAACATTCCTATACACTCAGCCCCGCGTCTTGGAATTTCATATTTATAAAGAAAGGTAAAGTACTAGCAGCAAGAATACACGGTAAATATGGAGAAAAAACTAGGATACAGATAAGATACAAGTGTCTCTTTTATGTCACTTGTTTGACTTAAATCTGCAGATACAGTTCCAATAAACAAGGGAGGCAGAAAGCACTGGCAGTAAAGCATTAATGTTTAAAAAAAGAGGGATTAGGAATCAAATCTCCAGTTTTAGGGAGAACAATGAAATTCACAATCCAGTACAATATGACAATATGGATTTAGAGCGCAAAGATCCTGCTTTTCACAATTTCTCAGCCTATATGGCAAAATTACGAAGTCATTAAAAGAAAAACAAAATTCTGGTGTTGTATTCACGAACTTTGGTAACGTATTTGATAAATGTAGCTATGGAATGATAGCCCATAAAATAAGAAGAGTTTGGAATAACAGGTAAACTAGGACAATGGATATTCAATTTTCTGTCAAACAAGATACAAACAGTAACAAACAAAATCAAGTCAAAGCACAATGAAAAGCTTTGTACCCCAAAGGCACAGTCCTTGCACCATTATTTTTGCTTATTCCTATATCAGATTTACAAAAATACAAGTCACAGGTGTAGGGAAACCTACTGGTGATTGATTTGATTGTTAATTTAAGAGATTGTATTTATTACTTCTAAGCAGACTGTATTTGATAATTTATTGTCACCAAAAAACTTCCCTTCACACATTTTGGGGTGGGTGGTGGGGCGTCATATTTTAATCTTACGGTAATTAGACGGAAGATATAACTATTATCGAGTTATAGATCACACAACTATATAAAGAACATTTAAATTGCCTTAACTGTTTCAGTAGTGTTGACTGCTCATCATACAGAGACACTTGGACACATGAACTCCTGTGATTAATGGCGTCTGGGAGGTCCTGGTGTGGCCAGCTCAACTTTGTCTCGTGTGGTCACACTCACCTGGAGATACGATACACTGTAATATCTGATGACTACATATATGTACAGGTGTTACACAAACATGAGGAGCGGGAAATGAAATTTTACACCTTGCTCAAATGCTTTCAATTTTTTTTAACATAATCTACTAGGCACAAGCTCCAACTTTGTCTAGATAATCACCAACGTAAATTGAAAAACAAGAAAATTTGATATAATTATAAAATTTAATATTGAAAATATCAGATTTTCAAATGAGCATCAAAAATATAAAATATCACAATTTTTCATTTGGTTTATGCTCTCAGAAGAGCATATGATCTTCATTTGTGTTTCTTATTATTATAGTATTCAGTATAGTTTAATGTAAAAACACATTTCAATACGGCATTTGAGATACTTGTCAAATTTAGTCAAAAAAATAATTATAACTCCCAATATTTAGGGTTTATGGAAAATCAAATAGTATTGTAGAACAGACAGCTGTGCCCACTATATGTAAAAATGGTGAGAATCGGTAAGAAACTGGATTTTTATGCTCACTTCAATGTTGAGATTCTAATTATAGATATACTGTAATTAAAGTTCAAATTATCGACAATAATTATGAAAGTTCTAATTCGTTAATTTACCTGTATGATTTAATAAACATTGTTTGGCATTCGTACTCAAATATGTGAAAGTTTTAGGTCAATGTGTGTTGAAATGAAGTCAAGAAAAAAATCCTCCCATACCCCCCTCCCACCCCCCCCCCCAAAAAAAGAAAGGGAAAATTATAATGATTTAGGGGATGCATATGTATACTTTATATAAGTGATAAAACCCTAATCTGGTCCCTAATCATCAAAAAACCTTAAGAGATAAAGAAGTAGAGCTTGAAATCTGTGAAAAAATCACCCCCCAAATTTCAAGTTCCAAGTTCTACCAGTTGTAGCTGATTTTTTGTGACCAATTACATTCTATCTTCACATAGTTAAGGACGTGTATGCACTCTACAGGATGTAGAGATTACAACAAAACCCGATAATAAGCAAAGAGGACAAAAATCCCCCCAAAATATATTTGAGGACATTGGTAAAAGCAAGAGATATTAACATTGATCAAAGTATTTATATGATATATAACAAAATAAAGCATAACAACATACTCATTATTATTTGTGTTATTATGTATTACTCAGCAGTGCTATAAAGGCACCAGCTGCATACTACTTTGTGAATACTTCTTACTACTATTCTTCTTTGTGTATCAGACAGCTGCTTGCATATCTTTAGTACTGCATTATCCCTCAGTTCCAGTTAATAGGAGCTGTTCTTATCAACAAAACTTTTTTTTTACAAATACAGTCAAAAAATCTATTTCATAAAATATTGGGATGAAACTTTCACAATGTTGAAACCAATAGGTTGGAGATTTGTTTAACATTTATAAGTAATTTTCACATAATATGAATATTTTTGCGATTTCCGGTCCTTAAATTGTTATAATAAAGAGACTTACCCTTGTGGGGTGTAGTTTACATGCCTTATAACGATTCATCCTAGACACAGAAAATAAATTGGCCAATTTAGTCTGAGTTAATAGACTAACCGGACTGCCACTTCCCGCAGTTCTTAAGTTGCATAGTCTCGGCAGTAAATAACAACTATTTTGAGTTGCACTGTCCTCTTGGAGTCGCTGGGAGTAAATTTATGTCATCGCTGAGGGAAGATGAGCCGGTCGGCCGAGCGGACAGCACGCTGGACTTGTGATCCTGTGGTCCTGGGTTCGGTCCCAGGCGCCAGCGAGAAACAATGGGCAGAGTTTCTTTCACCCCAAGCCCCTGTTACCTAGCAGTAAAATAGGTACCTGGGTGTTAGTCAGCTGTCACGGGCTGCTTCCTGGGGGTGGAGGCCTGGTCGAGGACCGGGCCGCGGGGACACTAAAAAAAGCCCCGAAATCATCTCAAGATAACCTCAAGATGGTGTCTTGTGAGCTTCATTTCACCACAAGCCTTAATCTGGCTGCTCCTTCCTCCCTCTCCTGAGGTTGTAACATTCGAGATTCGGAAGGAAGAATGGGTTTGAGGTCAAATCTAACTATTTATTATATAATTTATCAGATTAATTTTTATTGTGTAACCAGCCAACCCGTTCTCGCACTTTCCTACAGTCAATATTGACTTATTTAATACGTGCATGTGAGACATACTAAACATACTAGTTTACCTTGAAAAGCTTCATAGAAAACACCGACCTTACCGGCTAATCTTAACATACTAAGAAGGTTAGGTAAGGTCGGTGTTTTCTATGAAGCTTTTCAAGGTAAACTAGTATGTTTAATATGTCACATATGCACGTATTTAATAAGTCAATATTGACTATACGAAAGTGCGAGAACGGGTTGAACCAGCCCTCTGACAGGTGTATTTTACATTAAATTAGCCAAAACGTTTTCTGTAACTTTTATATGACTAACTAAGGTAAATTAACATTTGATGGTAGTTACGCACTCGTATCCACTACACTATACTCAGAGCCCTAAAGAGGTGGGAATTCCAAGGGTATTTAACTACCAGTATCCCATCCTCTCCAGGCAATGAGACAATGAGGGATCACTACACGTTTTCCATCAAGCCCTCTTATATGGGAGAATACTGTGTTGCTGCTTAATGCACATACTTGTCTAAAACCGCAAGTTTGAAGCATAGAATCTTTAGACACACACACCAACTCAAGGTATAGTACAAATTACGAATCTAAGCGAAATAAAGGTACAGACACAATCAGACCTACTCACAGAAGGAAAACATCTGGGAATAATGACATCAAATGACCTAACATATTGTGAGCATGAAACAAATACAGCATCAGCCAAGGAACTGTTAGCATGGATTATAAGAACATTCAAATCCAGGGATGAAACTGCAGTGATCCTACTTTTCAAATCCCTTGTGCTTTCCCGCTTTGATTACTGCTCGGTGCTCACTTCCATTTTCAAAGCAGGATATTTTTTTGAAATAGATGGAATACATTGAATGTATATGGCACTCACAGACACGATAGAGCACCTAACTCATTAGAACCATCTGAAAGTACTCAAAATGTCCTCCCTGAAAAGAAGTCGTGGGAGATATCAGATAATATAAACATGGAAGATACTGGAAGACCTGGTCCAAAATTTGCGCAGTAAAATAACAATATACGGGAGTGAAAGATATGGTGGGAAATGCAGAGACAACTCGGTGAAGAGTGAAGGTGCCAGAGGTATAATCTAAGAACACCGTATGAACATCAGAGGTCCTTCCAACATACATGAGAAATATTGTTTGTACAAATGCTTAAGAGTTCAAAATAAAATTGGACACGTTCCTTCAAAATGTTCTCATTGTCCCGGACCAACCGGGTTGTAGTGGACGTACAGGGCTGCACACAGCTCGAAGCAACACCCGTTTGGACCAAGTTATCACAAGTCAAGTCTGGCTTCAGGCTGGGTTTTGGGAGTAAAAGAACTCTTAAAACCCAATTTGGGTACTCTCTGTGTATACCCGAAGTGGGTTCGGGTGTACCTAGATGCCATATAAACTCCACATAGGATGCAACCCATAACAACATGGATAAATAGCCTCGGCTGCACTTTTCCTTTGAAGAATTTCAGTGTATCATCTTAGGAATAGAAAATTTATAAAATAAATGTTGCAGATATATAAATTAATTTATTTTTATCTTCAATTAAGAGCTGTGTGCAGTGGTCTAACAAGGAACTTTCAGTCTAGTGATTTGAAATGTATTATATTAAATAATGTCTGACTTCTGGGAACTCTTCACTTTCTCACCCCCGGCCAGAAACCTAATTACTCTCAGGGCGCTAAAAGCTTTTAACAATGGATTTCCAGCTTCACCCATCTCCTCTTCCCTCTCTTACCCTGCTCCAGCCTCTCAATCTCCACTCTCACAGTCATCCAGAAGCTTCACATTTGCCACTACAGTACCTTCAAAACCCTCACCACCACCATCTCCCCTCACTACCACCACCACCCCTCACCATCTCCCTTCACCACCAACTCTCCCATTGCTCCACGCCCCTTATAACTCCCATTACCGAAATATTACCGCCTGTCAGCCACCACCACTACGACTAACCCCCCCCCCCCCACACACCACCACCACTATGACTGAACCCCCCCCCCCCTCATCACCATAAAACCGGTGTTGCTCTCACCATATTATCATAAGTCAACAGTCAGCCCCATTTTCATGTCTGTATAATTGCTGACGGAAACTACCGTAATTATCATAATGACTATGACACGTTAAGCTGGATAATTGATTTAAAAGCTTCTTATGATCATCGGTTTAAGCTTTACTGAAAATTATATCGAATTTGTCATTAAATCTATTGATTAACTTTGTTGAATACTATTTCAAAGCTGTATTGAATAAGTTACTTAAATTTGATAAGTTAATTAATTTAAGAATGAGATATGAAAATGGATTTTAATTGAACATTTTATAAATTTATAACATGTTTTTTGTTCGTCTAAAATTGCACTGTAGTGTCGGGTGTATAATAGGATAAGATAAGGGAGGCAAAGATTTGGAGGAACTAATAATAACATAAGAATAAAGGTAACTGCAGAAGATTTCTTGGCCCATATGAAGCAGCTCTTATTAATAACCAACCAACCTCATTGATATATATGTCTAACTTACTGCTGAAACAATCAAGGAATCTTACTTCTATTAAGTTATGCTGCATTTGGTTCCACAAATCAACAACCATGTTACCGAACCAGTGTTTACCCAAGTCTTTCCTAAATCTAAACATATCCAATTTATAACAATTGTTTCGTGTTCTGTCTTGAATTGATTTTTGTAATACCCTATTAAAGTCCCCTTTGTTATGTCCATTCATCCACTTGTGCACCTCTATCGTGTCACTCCAAATTCTTCGCCTTTCTAGGGAACGTAAGTTTTGTCAATCTTTCTTCGTATGACAGGTTTCTAATTTGGGAGATTAACTTTGTCATCCTACGCTGGACACGTTCTCGTGAATTTTTATTCATTCTATTGTACGGCGACCAAAATTGAACTGCATAATCTAAATGCAGAGGCAAGGGTTTACTTCTGCAAAACTGAACTATATAATCTAACCAGAGTAAGATATAGCTGAAGAACAACACCAGGTGTCTTATTACTAACGCTTCAATAAATATATCACAGTGTCCTATTTGCCTTATTACGAACATTTATGCATTGATTTTTTGGCTTTAAATTCTTACTAATAACTCGTAGATCCCTTTCGCAATCCGACTTCGCAATCTCAACACCGTCTAGCTCTTATCTTTTAACTCTGTCAACATTACCTAGCCTCAAAATCTTACATTTATCAGCATTAAACTGCATCTGCGAATCTTTTGACCATTTCAAATCCCTATTTAGACCGTCTTGAAGTGATAGTGAGTCTTCTTCCGTGTTTATTTCCCTCCCGATTTTAGTATCATCGGCAAATTTGCAAATGTTGCTGCTCAAACCTGAATCTAAACCATTTATATATATTATGAATACCAGGTCCCAGGACAGAGCCTTGAGGCACTCCATTTACAACATTTTTCTACACTGACTTAACCCCATTTATACTAATTCTTTGCTTCCTTTGGTATAGCCATGCCCTAATCCAACTTTTAATATAGCACCCCCAATACCATGAGCCTCTATCTTTTTAATCAATCTTTCATGTGGCACTGTATCAAAAGCTTTGCTAAAGTCGAGGTACACAACATCAGAATCCTTGCCACTATCATCTGCCTCAACTATGCTAAAAAAAAAAAAAAGATAGCAAATTTGTTAAACATGAATGGCCATTTGTAAAACCATGTTGTAAATCATTTATTAATTTATGTTTTTTAAGATGAAGACGAATGGTATTTCCAATTATCAATTCAAATAACTTTCCCCACAATAGACGTTAGAATAATTGGCCGATAGTTTGGCCCAAGTGATCTATCTCCTTTCTTGAAAATTGGTACCACATTAGCAACCTTCCACAATTCTGGCACTCTACCTGTCTCTAATGATTTATTAAATATGGTTGACAAGGGCTCGCACAGCTCTTCTTTGCATTCCTTAAGCACCCCTGGCAAACACTTCGTCCGGCCCTGGGGATTTGTTTGGCTCGAGTTTCACTATTCTCTATCATCATTACCTAGCCTCAAAATCTTACATTTGTCAGCATTAAACTGCATCTGCCAATCTTTTAACCATTTCATAACCCTATTTAAATCGTCTTGAAGTGATAATGAGTCCTTTTCGGTGTTTAATAACATCTTAATTTCTGAAAGAGTGTAAGAGTTGGGATTTGTGATATGTGAAGTGTAGGATATGTGAAAATATGCATTGAGCCAAGTGTGTAGAAGTGCCACGTGTGTAGAAGTGCCACGTGTGTAAAAGAGCCACGTGTATGTAAAAAAGTCACATATGTAAAAAAAACATTTGTAAAGAGCCACATGAGCAAAAGAGCCACATGAGCAAAAGAGCCACACGTGTAAAAGAGCCACACGTGTAAAAGAGCCACACGAGTAAAAGAGCCACACGTGTAAAAGAGCCACAAGTGTAAAACAGCCAAGTAATACTGTATACTAAAGCGATATATAAATCCTTTGCATGATGTAAACTCTGGGCTGAATGTCTCCCATGCACCACCTTCCGTAAACTAAAGCCCTCATTAAGAATACTCACACTACAAGCTACTCCGTTTTCCACAGCGTAGACAATATGGAGACATTTGCTGAACTCGCGGTGAATAAGCGTTACATACAACCAAATATGACTAGTTTATAGTTAATTACTCGTAAATGTTCAATTCAACATCAGTGTTTTGTATACGCAAGTCCTGAATCAAGTCCATCCTTGAACTCTGTCCTATGTTTTGTTTTTCGTTATTGGACGTCCTTCGGACCTCCTTCATGCTTGTATGCAAATGATGTTTAGCATTATTGCCGTAGGATGAAGGAGATAAACATAATTTTCTCCTTCTGGTGCTTGCGTTGTAGGCTTACCTCATGCATTATTCCCAGGAGGTTAAGGGCTGGCCTTGTTGTTGTTCAACCCGCGGGGCGCACCTTGCTACTGCGCCCGCCTCGTCTGAGGTGTATACACATTATGTATATACTACTTCCAGCGTCATACATGTATATATATGACGCTGGAAGTAGGGCTACTGACGCTGGGGGTAGGGTTACTGACGCTGGAGGCCGGGCTACTGACGCTGGAGGCCGGGCTACTGACGCTGGAGGCCGGGCTACTGACGCTGGAGGCCGGGCTACTGACGCTGGAGGCCGGGCTACAGACGCTGGAGGCCGGGCTACTGACGCTGGGGGCAGGGCTACTGACGCTGGGGGCAGGGCTACTGACGCTGGAGGCCGGGCTACTGACGCTGGAGGCCGGGCTACAGACGCTGGAGGCCGGGCTACTGACGCTGGAGGCAGGGCTACTGACGCTAGAGGCAGGGCTACTGACCCTGGAGGCAGGGCTACTGACCCTGGAGGCAGGGCTACTGACCCTGGAGGCAGGGCTACTGACCCTGGAGGCAGGGCTACTGACGCTGGAGGCCGGACTACTGACGCTGGAGGCCGGACTACTGACGCTGGAGGCAGGGTTACTGACGCTGGAGGCCGGGCTACTGACGCTGGAAGTAGGGCTACTGACGCTGGAGGCCGGGCTACTGACGCTGGAGGCAGGGCTACTGACGCTGGAGGCAGGGCTACCGAGGCTAGAGGCAGAGCTACTGAGGCTGGAGGCAGGGCTACTGACCCTGGAGGCAGAGCTACTGAAGCTAGAGGCCGGACTACTGATGCTGGAGGCCGGACTACTGACGCTGGAGGCCGGACTACTGACGCTGGAGGCCGGACTACTGACGCTGGAGGCAGGGCTACTGACCCTGGAGGCCGGACTACAGAGGCTGGAGAGTGAAGGCAATCAAACACGGTCTCTTCTGGAGTCTATTAATAGCGGGACAATATTACCTGGTCCTTCAATACTGGACAATATTACCGCTCGGTGTCTACCGCATCAATATTGCCTATGAGAGACACTCGGGGGTCCCGGCCCGGGAGATATTGTCTTCACGGGGTAACTGTTGACTGTTACCTGTGTGAGCTGTCATTATCAGCTGGCGGCCTGCTCTGTGTGGGGGCTCCAGCTGACTCTCACTCTTTGATGTTTGTAATAATTGGGAGATAGGAGAGGGAGAGAGAGAGAGAGAGAGAGAGAGAGAGAGAGAGAGAGAGAGAGAGAGAGAGAGAATGGGGGGAGGGAGAGGGAGGATTATAAACTAATTACCTGATTAATAATTTATAAAATGGCTAATATTAAAACATTAATGTTCACACTAGGCGTGTCCACTCTCATCAGCGAGACACTTGACACCATATAAAAACAAACTCCTCCAAGACAACGACTGACACGCCAGAACTGGGAGAGGGTTGTAGTGCTGAATATGTATTTGTTTCCAGGATAACAAATAAACAAATATATACCTTGAATGTAACAGGATACTGAAAACACGCGATGTGCGCATGCGCGCAGGTGCATAAACCTTCCCCCCCCCCCAGGTGGGGGTGGTGATAGGGTGAATGTATGTATTGCCGTCCCTTAATGACCCGCGCCCTCACCCCTGCTGCAGCGCTTTCTTGAAACGTGTCAACAACCCGTCCCTCGGGGAGGTGCTCCCAGCGCCCCGTTGGGGAGGTGCTCCCAGCGCCCCGTTGGGGAGGTGCTCCCAGCGCCCCGTTGGGGAGGTGCTCCCAGCGCCCCGTTGGGGAGGTGCTCCCAGCGCCCCGTTGGGGAGGTGCTCCCAGCGCCCCGTTGGGGAGGTGCTCCCAGCGCCCCGTTGGGGAGGTGCTCCCAGCGCCCCGTTGGGGAGGTGCTCCCAGCGCCCCGTTGGGGAGGTGCTCCCAGCGCCCCGTTGGAGAGGTGCTCCCAGCGCCCCTCGGGGGAGGTGCTCCCAGCGCCCCTCGGGGGAGGTGCTCCCAGCGCCCCTCGGGGGAGGTGCCGCCAGCGTCCCTCAACGTGGTCAGTGTCCACTATCTTTCTCTCATTTAGTCCAGCCATTTAAGACTAACAACAGCCTATGTTACAATTTACGCTGGACTGGTGACTCGGATGAATGAGAATTCTTGAATCCAGTTTATGCAAATTAATCTTTTAGGAGATTGTGTTTGGCTGAAGTATGTGTTGTGTCCTTGTATAATGTTTCACGAGCAAGACAATATATTCTAGGCCGTATTTTGTTACACAAACCTACCAACACACACATTTACATGCGTGTGTTAGTGTGTTTATCCACTATGTAGAGTATTGAGCATTATTCGACCAAATTTACCATGGCAGTAGATGATTGTGGTCATTAAAACACAATGTTCTAGGTCTTGGAGGATGCCAGGGCAGGGATACTCATGACAACGAGGCAGTGTGAGCCGTACACCTGAAAGAAAGGTGACACTGAACAACTTTCCCAGAATCAGACGCTTACCTGGGGAATCTCCCAAACAATTGCAAGCACTCCAGTGTCCATTGCTGCTCGACCCACGGTAGCGGGAGTTTGGCTACCCAACCCGTTCTCGCACTTGCTTATAGTCAATATTGGCTTATTTAATAAGTGCATATGTGACATACTAATTGTATGTGAATATTTTAGTTTACCTTGAAAAGCTTTATAGAAAACACCGACCTCACCTAACCTTCTTAGTATGATAAGATAAGCATCTTATGGCTTCTTATATACAATTATTACTTAACCTATCAACGGTATAGGTTAAGCAAGTGCGGAGCCAACCTGTTCTCGCACTTGCTTTTAGTCAATATTGGCTTATTTAATAAGTGCATATGTGACATACAAGACTACCGAAGTCGGCTGTTTGTTCTGTCAGGGAATGGTTGGGTTCTCTGTTCGACAGTAAGCAAGTATCAAGTTGGTTCAAATAACCAAGTTTCATTGTGTAACAACCCCCCCCCCCACCCCTCCGCCTGATAGAACAGTGTCCACCCTTATCCTTTCCTAACGACCAGAACGTGTTTCTGGTTGTCGACTGATGACGTATTGTGATCTCTGCCACTACCAGCATCTTATACTCTCTTTGGTTATTTAGGGTCATGCTAAAGACTTCTATGTCAGCTTCTGTTCATATTCCCTCGTCTCGTGGCTCCTTGGACTTATAATATTATATATATATATATATATATATATATATATATATATATATATATGTGTGTGTGTGTGTGTGTGTGTGTGTGTGTGTGTGTGTGTGTGTGTGTGTGTGTGTGTGTGTGTGTGTGTGTGTGTTAATATATATTAACACCTATTAGGAAATATATTATTTTTTAATTTAAAATTTCATCTATAAAATTAAGAAAAAGATTATTATGTAAATTAGGTTTTTCTCCTTCTCCAGAGAAGTTTTCAACATTTTCAGTTATTTTCAAGAACTAGCGAGAAGTTTAAGTTTAATGAGACCCGAGGGTTTCCTCTCCTATCTGTTTGTCTCGCTCTCATTTTTTTCTATATATTCCTTTCTCTCACCTTTTTTCATCTCTTTCTCTTCCTCTCACTAAAGAGGAAGAGCAAGAGGAGACTCTCTGTTTCTAGCCTCAGTATATGGCCCGGATGTGATCTGGTCATGTGGCCCGGGTGTGACCGGGTCATATGGCCCGGGTGTGACCTGGTCATGTGGCCCGGGTGGGACCGGGTCTATGAGGGTAGTTAAGTACTCAGCCGGAGGCGAGACTACATTCAACATTATTTGTATTGTTTCTATATATGTAAAATGTTCATATTTTTTCGTATTAAATGACTTGCTTACCTTTGTTAAATCAGTATGATACAATCCTCCATTTAATTCAGTGTATCTTCAGTGTACCACCTGGTGCAGCTTCAGTTTATATCTCCTTCATTCATATTCTGTTTATGCTTCTTTGACTTTTGACTTTTAAATAATTCTTAGGATGAGGAAAGTGTATATCTAATACTTCTCAGAAATCTAAAATATTCTTCTCGTGATTGGGAAGTTGTCAAGCTCAGGGTTCTCTATTACCCTCAGCTCATATTAAGACTTGCTCTGTTAAGAGCATCGACTTGAGAATCGACTTGAGAATGGTCCAGGACGGACCGAAACGTCGTCGTCCCTTCACCTTCTAGTGTGTGCATACTTTAGCCACGTTATTGTGACTCATCGCCTGCACTTGCTCTATTAGCCGCCGATTGGTTAACTACCAAGTCCCCAACTACTGCTGAGTGAACCAGTGATAACAAAGATCGGTGACCAGTCGAGCCTCTTTGTCCAGAACATTTCCCTCCCCTCCATCCATACACTAGAGCAAACATACATACAAATACACACATACACACATTGTAGCCTGCCGGACAGTCCAGGGGATTCGGGCTTTTGTCATCCAAGAGCTTTTTCAAGTCGGCCTCAACTGTGCCTTTGATGGTGACGGCGCCTGTGTGTTGAGCGGCTCCGTCCTCACTCACAGCGTCACGTTGACAAAAGGCGTCGTTGTTATTACGAATTAATTGAAGGTCAGGACTTTGTTAATCAACACTATTAATCCAATACGTGTAGGTGACAGGGAGACCGGCCGGGGGAATTGGTAAATGATTTAAATGAAGAGAGATAAGAGACAATAAGAGCAGCAGGGACGAGGGGAACAATAACAGGCAAGAGAAGCAGGGGAAATAAATGGAAGGGAGGAAGAGGAAGGAAAAAAATGTGGATGTATGACCAGAGAATTTGAATGAGAGAGATTGGATGACGAGGATGGAAGGGATTGGGAGATGAAGATAGAAGAGATTGAAGGAGATAAAAAAATGGGATCTACAGATCCAGACTCAGGAGTCACTGGCGGAGGCTGCACACAGCAGTGAGAACAGTGTATAGTGTACATGCTGGGGAGAAATACAGCAGTGAGGGAGGAATTACACAGCAGTGAGGGAGAAACACAGCAGTGAGGGAGGAATTACACAGCAGAGAGGGAGGAATTACACAGCAGTGAGGGAGAAACACAGCAGTGAGAACAGTGAATATGCTGAGGAGAAACAGCGCCGCAAATGTAGAGAAGTTCAAGAAAAACATGAATTCATTCTCTTTGATACAAGTGTATTGTTGGGGTTGGGGGTGGAGGTGGGGTTACTTCCTATAAACGAGGTCCCACACCTGACCTCCCTATAAACGAGGTCCCACACCTGACCTCCCTATAAACGAGGTCCCACACCTGACCTCCCTATAAACGAGGTCCCAACACCTGACCTCCCTATAAACGAGGTCCCACACCTGACCTCCCTATAAACGAGGTCCCACACCTGACCTCCCTATAAACTAGGTCCCACACCTAATATCCCTATAAACGAGGTACCACACCTGACCTCCCTATAAACGAGGTCCAACACCTGTCCAGGCAACTCCCCCCTCTATAGCATGTCCAAGCAACCCCCCCCTCTATAATATGTCCAGGCAACACCCTCCCTCTATAACATGACCAGGCAACACCCTCCCTCTATAACATGTCCAGGCAACACCCTCCCTCTATAACATGACCAGGCAACACCCCCTTCAGTAACCCACATTTAACAGGCAACATTTCCCTGTATTGGGTGAACCTTGATCTTTGTCACCGCCACCAGCCTGGCTGCCTGACTGACGTCATCAATAAAGTAATGAAATCATTACTAACTTGTCGAATTATTTTTCTGTATATTCGGTGGGAACATCAGAGGCGTTTAGAATTTTACACATTAGTGTGTGCCACACAGGAATTTATCGTCCTACTTTATTAAAGAAAAATAAATTATCACCGTTTATGATCATCACTAAATCCTGACAATCTCGTTTACTTAAATGACGACAACGAAATACGTTTTCACTGCACGCTAAAAATTTTATTTTTTTCTTGTTAGGGGGGTGGGGGGTGGGATGAATAATGCCAGTTATAAGAATAATAATAAAAATAAACAGTTCCAAGGAACTATTTTTAAAATATATTGTAACATTAAACCTTTTTGGTATCTGGAATGAGATCACAGCTGGTCCTGAAGATCTGCTATCACCAATCTTAGTAGAGAGGGGAGACGTGAAGAGTAAAGTTAGTGGATGTAATGAAGCAAAACATTCTTATGAGCAATTCGTAGCATGTACGCCGAGGTGGGGACGAATCAGAGTAATTAGACACACACCCAAGTGAATCAGACATTTAGAGGGGAGAGACAATGATGTCTGTCGTAGGAAGCAGCAGCCGTTGACTAGCCATAGATGGGTCGCTGATGTACCATGCTACAAAAGGTGAAAATGCCTGCCATATTAAAGGGACTATGACTGCACGTGTCTGTCTGTCGTATGACAATGGTATGCTGAGCTCAAAAGTAAACATCACAGGGCTGATCGAGTTTCTAATATTGAGGCAAGACGGCACCAGAGTGATTGATGTGAGTGCAAGCGCACACGCACTCCTTTACTCTGTTACACGCCGAGTGTAGGCCTATCATTTAAACAATAAAGTGGGGAAATGTATGAAATACAGAACAAACCCCAGAAATATAACATCCGGAAACCTGAACGAACTAAACAGAAATGACTGAAACACATGATAATGTTCAGGACTGACCTAAGTATATTCATAAGATATGTATGAATTAGCCAATGTCGAAATGATTTTTTTTTACAGTAATCATGAAACTAATTTTTGGAATGTTGAAGCCGGCTCCATTTTGCTATGTTTCTTTACAATTATTTTGCAATATTTGAAATATATGCATGTCCATCTTGATTTTTAAATATAAAACTTTTCCAATTAGCAAACTATTATTGATTAGTCCCAGTTGTGGAAAAACATTTAAGATAGAGATATATATATATATATATATATATATATATATATATATATATATATATATATATATATATATATATATATATATATATATATATATATATATATATGTAAAGGTGTTTCATTACAGAGATATCACACTAACGTGATGCATCAAATGAACAAATCCACAAGGGCCGTGACGAGGATCCGAACCTGCGTTTTTCGAAGCTCCACGTCCAACATGACGGTGAAATAACAGTAAACGTTTGGAGCACTGATGCTTACGTCCGCACGTGGTCACATCTGCGAGGTCAGTGACCTTGCTCGCCACATCTGCTCTCCCGTAACAGGTTGCTGGTCACGTCACCACAAGACTCCCGCTTATTGGCTGCAACCCTTCAGCTCCACCCAATCATGTCACTCGTTGCATACCCTCTAGACCAGTGTCGCAGCATCAAGTTCAAGCAGGTACACATCCTCTGCCAGCTCTATTAGCGACATCTTGTTTAGCTTTTTCATACTTTCTCCCTCCAGAAAATTCCTGAAAATCTAATTTTACACCAAAATTATGACCCTTGCACTTTCCTTTATAACTGAAAACATTCTTTTAGCCGCCTATTATCTCATGAGGGTGCGGATAAATGAATCTTGATGCAGGAAAGGGCTGAATTAAGACAGCGGTCATAACAAAAGTGAGTTACATTTAGCTAACACTTTGAAAGGCGATATATTGTAAAGACAAAGTTTTACCATTAGATGGTAAGACATTGGCACAATTTATATCATAATATTTAGATGATTTTAGAATCGAAGCAGAACTATCGAATTCAACTAATAATTTAACTATTAATTTAAGTAAAACTTGAATTTATAGTTACAAAATTAGAGGTACAACAAATTTTAACTAATTATACTGTAACGTTGTGACATTTGGACACCCTCAGCATTCTACAGTAACAGCCTCAAACATGAGGTTCTGGTAACACAAACAAAATAGGTCACAGACATCTGCAGCATAAAAGTATGTCACAGACAAGAGTAGCCAAAGTCTGTTTAAAGGCAACAGAGTAGCAACAGTGTCGTAACAGTATCGTAACAGTGTAGCAACAGTGAGACAACAGATAAAGGACAGAGCAGCTGTGAGGCGTCAAACAACGGTTAGACTGGATCGATACTCCACCCACTGAAGTTAATTACTTAATGTTTCTGCTGCCTGCTGAGAGGACTCGTGGGGTGGGAGTGGAGGCTGTACCGGGGTGGGGGGGGGGGAGTGGAGGCTGTACCTGGGGGGGGGTGGAGGCTGGAACAGAGGGAGAAGGGGGGGGGGGGAGAGAATGCGAGGGGTCGAAGGGAGCAGAATGGAAGAAAATGTAACATGTGGTAATAAAGATGAAATAAAGGGTACTAAATAAAGAAAAAATAAGGAAAAAATAAAGGACACTCTCTTGGTGCATCATGAGGATTTCATCATGAACACATGATACAAAGAATTTTAAATTGAAATTCTACGGAAATCAAATCCCCGATTTCCAGCCATATAGAACATCAGAGGCTCTATAGATGACAATATTTCTTTAAATGTGGCACTAGGGGTGATCCTGACCAGCTTATGACATTCACACACTACTGACCATCCTTAAATGTTGGGTGTGGCCACTAGACCCAGGCCTCTGCTCGTCTACTGCGGACAAACAGGTATTTTATGTTACAGATGTTTTTCATTTGGGAAGGAAATTCACATATTTACCTTTAGACTTTTTCCAGCTTCGTCTTGTGCTTGACAAGGTACGGGCTCCATGCTGGGGCCGCATACTCCAGGATTGGTCTTACATATGTGGTATACAAGAGTCTGAATGATTCCTTACACAGGTTCCTGAACGCTGTTCTGATGTTGGCCAGCCTCGCATATGCCGCAGACTTTATTCTTTTTATGTGGGCTTCAGGAGACAGGTTTGGTGTGATATCAACTCCTAGATCTTTCTCTCTGTCCGTTTCATTAAGTACTTTATCTCCTATTCTGTATCCTGTGTCTGGCCTCCTGTTTCCACTGCCTAGTTTCATTACTTTGCATTTACTCGGGTTTAACTTCAACAGCCATTTGTTGCGTATGCACGTATGTGTATGAATGTATGTGTATGTATGCATGCATATAACTAGCACTAAACTGAAGATGGAATAACTTTTCTAAAATATACATGAACCTACATATACCATTACATGCAAAATAAAAATTAAAATAAGTGGTAAAAAAATTAATGATGAATTTGACTTCCCTGGTAACATATCGGCTCGTATCGCACTTAGTAGTTTAAATATATTTTTTCGAAGCGATGACTTTCTCGATTCATGGTGTGGGGCCTCATCAAATGTTGAATTTAGCTCTCTCTCTCTCTCTCTCTCTCTCTCTCTCTCTCTCTCTCTCTCTCTCTCTCTCTCTCTCTTTCTCTCTCTCTCTCTCTCTCTCTCTCTCTCTCTCTCTCTCTCTTTCTCTCTCTCTCTCTCTCTCTCTCTCTCTCTCTTTCTTTAATTTAGCTGCCACAAAGGTGTGTAAATATTTGCAAAAAATAAACAAAAAATACATATTTTATGTTGAATTTGAGTCTAGCTTTATTAAACAAAGTCTCGATTAACAGAAATGTTTCTCGAGTTTCCGGAATATTTCAATGTCATGCCGTATAACCAAACCGGTTCCATTACTTGGCTCCAGTCCTAAAGTGAACCATTAGTTTAAGTGGAATTTAAAATGTACAAATTAACAAGATAAAGACTTAATAAACGGGAAAGAAAATTGTCTTAGATTTAACTTCCTTCAACACCTCCGAGCGGGTAACACAGCTTCGCGCCTGGCTCTTGTATAACCCTTGAACGACCAGTAGCGTGACATCACTGGAGGCAACACAACTAGTCTTATTATATCTGATTTATAAGTTACCAGGTTTATTAAAATTACACAAGATTATCAGGTGGAAATCTTGTTTCAAGTGTAAACAATTGTCTTGTATGTATACAGTTTTGTTTTTAAATATTATGAGTGAGGCTTGATGGGTGGAGGTGCTGACAGTTAATCACCCGCTGTTATCTCGTTAAATAAGAGGAATCAACGAGAAAACGTCTAGACGCAGTGAAATATTTCTGTTTACAAACGCCAGAATTAACGACTTTTTATTTTTTCGTGAGAACGGTTCGTCAGAACTTGACAATTACCGGGAATTAACTCAAATACAGCCGTATACCTGAAGAGGAAGCAAGAATGGAAAGAAAGGAAGGGGATAATAAGGGATTAGAGAAGATTAGAACACAATCACCGCTTCCACCAAGCTCTTCAACGTTGCCATAATCAGGTCCTCATGCGCGCCGAAACTGCTGTTCGTCAACTTCCTGAATTTTTATCCATAATTATCCAATGTATAGGGACCTGGATAACCTGTTAGCTGCTACTTCAGGTCACTGATAATTGAAGCTGGAAGTTGTAGCCATGAGTGAGCCTTCATGGCTGACGCAACGAAGGTCATTCATTTATATTTTTGCATTATGTCGTGTCTCCTTTGTATTATTTTCAACCATTCAAATTTGCAGCCTTTTAGGCTTCTTGAAGTTTTCTATTCCTGCCACGCGTACCCATTAATATATTGCTCATATCACACTTTATTTCATTCTAACAATTTCATCCCTTTCCTCTCTGTACGAGGTGTGGCAAACAGCAAAAAATTTTCCATACGCCCTTAAACTCGTGTAAATATATTTATATGTATTAATGCTATATATACCTGCTGAAGTCAACACAGCAGAATCAAGTTAAATATTCTCTTTCATTTATTCGCAAATTTCCTGATAGTTTCGGATATATTTCATTTTCCTAAATGCTTTTGCTTCCTCAATGATTTCTTTTGATTTGGTTTAATTGGTTTCCGTTTGGTGACAATGACTGGTGTACATTTGTATGATGGCATTGTACAAACTATTTTGTGCAATTCTATACTTTTGTTGGCATCATTCAGCAATGTTATTTATTTAGTTATTTCCACTATCGCTCTCCTACTTTCTATTCTTCACTCACTCTCTTTCTCTCTCCCTCTCTTTCTCTCTTTCTCTCTCCCTCTCTCTCTCTCTCTCTCCCTCTCTCTCTCTCTCTCTTTCTCTCTCCCTCTCTCTCTCCCCCTCTCTCTCTCTCTTTCTCTCTCCCTCTCTCTCTCTTTCTCTCTCCCTCTCTCTCTCTTTCTCTCTCCCTCTCTCTTTCTCTCTCCCTCTCTCTTTCTCTCTCCCTCTCTCTCTCTCTTTCTCTCTCCCTCTCTTTCTCTCTCTCCCTCTCTTTCTCTCTCTCCCTCCCCTTCTCTCTCCCCCTCCCTCTCTCTGCCCCCCCTCCCTCCCTCCCCGTGCGTGAGCTCGTGTATGTGTATTCAACTATTTGTTCCGGCAGGGTCAAGTTTTCAGTTCTTGAACCACAATTATAACCACCGGTTATCTAATAACTGATCTCTCACATCTACAACTACTGACCATCTCCAGGATGCAATCCACGACAACTACCTTACTCCAAGGTAAGGCATGCTAGATGAACAGGCGCGTCAGATGAAAGGACAGTTGCCAAAATGATTCTCTCCTGGGTCTTCATCGAACTCAGGGTCCTTGATTGTGAGCAGATGACTGCGGTGGGCGTGCTCACAGAGTTGTGCTTACAGGGTTAAACATTAGCTCTTAAGCCCGGCTTTTCGAACATAAGTAGTTCAATGTAGTGACTTCACTCGTGTTCTTATCATAGAGTGAAAATATGTTACCTGTGATATTTGCACAACATACCCAACATGAACAACCTCTCATGCACAACATAAACAATTTCTCATTGTCGGAACTTCCGACACTAGACACTAACATACTAAGATTACTAACACCCAATATAACCAGCTAACCTGGTTATACTAGTAACAATATTTAAGTCATAAAAGGATTACAGAAAATGGAATATCTGCGATGTCATAAATTTACATTCATATATTTACTCAACAAGAATCCTTATATTGACGGTCTTAGCATTAGAATTAATAGAAAAGTGTTTATGCTACGAACTTGATGAAATATGTCAATAAACCTAAAGTCTACCTTTTTACGTCAATAAGTCTCCAGGCCTCTAAACACCCTCTGACTTCCCGGTCTAATTCATCTTTCAGTCTGCCGTTCTTCGATGAGAACTTGAGTAAACTCGCTCGTTGTCGTCTCTTGGTGTACCGCTTAAGTTTACCTGCTGGTGCTTCGCTCTGGTGCCCGCTGCTGGTAATTAAGGCTAGTTCCCCCCCCCCCCCCCCACGCCGAAATGCTTCTCTCTGCTCATTTCAGTCGGTGTAAAAATTGTATCTCGTTATTCTTCATTTTCCAAGTCTCTAATTGTGCCTCTTACAGCTGTGTGTGTGGAGCCCGCGCAGGAACCAGAGTATAATTTGGGTAAACGGGATTTTAATGTTCTTTCAACTGTACAGCAGTGTATGGGCTCTCCTTTCATCTACTGACAATTCAGGTAATCAGTAAAAAAAAGAGAATTTAAATCATTCATGTAATTTTATTTATAATTTTATATGTGTTGATGTTTTCACATATATATCTTTCTCGTTGCCTGTGTCCTTCAATCATTGTGTGTGAATATTCAGAAATAAATTTTGTTTCACTATTACTGGACGTCGCGCTTCTAAATAAATTATTTCATTTGGCTAATTACATCCATAGGCACTGCTAATGCCGGACGAAATTAGCAACAACTCATGCGTGTAATCACTTGCTCTGAAATACGTATAATACGAACACTGACACAATTACAAGTTGCGAGTGAGATTATACCCGCCGTCGACACACCCTCCTCAACACGTAGATCAATTACAACCACCACAACCACTCGACTGTCATGATAACATTAACTCGATAACATAATTTGCTCAGTTCTCCCTCCCACTCAGCAACATCGGCGACATTGTCTGCATTGTTGAACATAAGAACATAAGAATAAAGGTAACTGCAGAAGGCCTATTGGCCCATACGAGGCAGCTCCTCTCTATAACCACCCAATCCCACTCATATACATGCCCATGGACATGTAAAGTGAATTGTTATTATGAGGTCTCACTCTTTCCCTGACCATTTTGCCAAATTGTTTCTCCCACAAACACACTTTTATTACCTCCTTTTCTCCTTATCAATTTCCATACCACTATGTACTAATAGTTTAAACCCAAACAAATCCTCCCACCACAGGTTCCAACGAGTTGGCAACAGCAATAACAACCCCAGCCCTGGATAGATGCACCCCAGCCCTGGATAGATGAACCCCAGCCCCTGGATAGATGCACCCCAGCCCTGGATAAATGCACCCCAGCCCTGGATAGATGCACCCCTGCCCTGGATAGATGCACCCCAGCCCCTGGATAGATGCACCCCAGCCCTGGATAGATGCACCCCAGCCCTGGATAGATGCACCCCAGCCCTGGATAGATGCACCCCAGCCCTGGATAGATGCACCCCAGCCCTGGATAGATGCACCCCAGCCCCTGGATAGATGCACCCCAGCCCCTGGATAGATGCACCCCAGCCCTGGATAGATGCACCCCAGCCCTGGATAGATGCACCCCAGCCCTGGATAGATGAACCCCAGCCCTGGATAGATGCACCCCATCCCGAGCATACATGTCATTTCTTCCATAGAAGTGCTCCCAGTTATCTATGAATGATATTGCATTTGACTTGCAATATTTGTCAAATTGCAAATAGCTACTCCTAACTGTTGACAGTTATGCCTCTCTTTTAATCCTAACAACGATATATATTGGACAGTAATAATTAACCTGAAACAAAAGTGACCTCTCATGAAGCCAACCAATCGTCCGCTTTCTACAATAAAAAAATATTCATATTTTTTAATTTATCGGAAGTAGAAAAGATAGAAAAATAGCACGTTTAATTTTCATAAAACTCCCAGAATTTTTATAATTTTTCTCTTGTTCTTCATGATGAGCCTATCCAACATATTATAATTACAGTTCATATTAATTCTGGAGAAATCATCGTAGTTTAAATCATTTTTTGTATTATTTTTTTTCTTATCTGTACTTAAAAATCAAAATGGAAGACGTGATGAACCTAAACTTTCACGAACGTGTAATAAGGTTCTACAGCAAAGATTTCTATCAAATAGTGGAACTTTGGGTGCGGTTAGTGGAACTTTGCGTGCGGTTAGCGAGACTTTGGGTGCTGTTAGTGAGACTTTGGGTGCGGTTAGTGAGACTTTGTGTGCGGTTAGCGAGACTTTGCGTGCGGTTAGCGAGACTTTGCGTGCAGTTAGCGAGACTTTGCGTGCGGTTAGCGAGACTTTGGGTGCGGTTAGCGAGACTTTGGGTGCGGTTAGCGAGACTTTGGGTGCGGTTAGCGAGACGTGAGACTTAGTGCGGTAGTCTGTGAGCACGTGCGATAGTCTGTAAGCACGTGTTCTAGTCTCTGAGCACGTGCGTGACGTGAAAACAAGGACCCGTTTTAGAACATGTTCTGTTCTTGATTTATTTAATAATAGGAATAAAGTCTTAATTTCTATATTGGCAGACAATAGGTCATCAATATATAACAACTTATCGATGACGAAAATTTTGGGACGAAACTTGCAAATAAATATCATTGTTGATCATGGAAAGTGTCACATTGAAAACGCAATCGTAAAAGTCCTTATATGATGATTATTATAAAACAAATGTAAACACAGTTTGTAACTATTAATAAATTAAAGCCAACTCAGCTGTGAACTAATAAATTAACGCTATTGAAATTCAGTGATTTGGAAGATTGAGTCGAAAGTCACCTCTCAATGAGCATAATTTGTTGATTAACTGCAAATAAAAAATGAACAATGGAGATATTGATAATTTATTAGGACTAAATAAAGCATATCATCGCAATGGCGTGATCCTTTTGAGGTAATGTAGTGACTTGTACCCGCGTTCAAGTCATAAGGCTGGCTGGGTGAATCCCAGACGCCTGCCTTAACCGACTGGGCCACGATGGCCACTTGTGCAAAGTCTGTACTAAAGACATCCAAGGAACATGGATCAAAATCCGCCTGTAACCCGCCACAACCACGTGATTTTACCTCTTCTTTAAACTCTTGACCACATTCCACACCTCTCTCCCCCATTTGCACCTTCCACACCCCCTCTCCACTTACCTACACCCCCACCCCCATCCCATCTACACCTTCCACACCTCCCCCCCCCCCAACTCACCTACACCCCCGCTCATTTACACCTTCCTACAATGCCATGTCATACTGGGTTATAACCCGTTTACATTTGCCAAGTAAATACTTTCAGCATACCTTGGTCTCTCTCATCCTCTTGTACGGTTCTTAGACTGTGAGACATAATAACAATATGGGCCAATAGGCCTTCTGCAGTTATCTTCAGATAACATGGCTGAAGATAACAAAAATCTTAATATTTCACTGTGTTGCGGGACAGGAAGCTAGAGTGTATTCACACACATTAGGCAAGTGTAAGCAAGTGTTTCTTGCAAGTGTTTCGACCACTAAGCCGTTTATCTTCAGGGTTACACAAGTAAAATGAATAAACTTCCCCAATTTATATTTTGATAGGAAGAAATTACCCTTTACCGATTATCATCTCACTCTACACTAAAGAGTCCCTTTCTCTGTGGTGGACATGTTCCCATAGACCCGTTATCATCTGAGCGCCGCGCCCCATGAAGCACTGTTGTCCAAGGTGGGGGTGGAAGCTCTATAATCAGGATTGCCCGTGGGGTGGAAGCTCTATAATGAGGATTCACCGTGGGTGGAAGCTCTATAATGAGGATTCACCGTGGGTGGAAGCTCTATAATGAGGATTGACCGTGGGTGGAAGCTCTATAATGAGGATTCACCGTGGGTGGAAGCTCTATAATGAGGATTCACCGTGGGTGGAAGCTCTATAATGAGGATTGACCGTGGGTGGTAGCTCTATAATGAGGATTGACCGTGGGTGGAAGCTCTATAATGAGGATTGACCGTGGGTGGAAGCTCTATAATGAGGATTGACCGTGGGTGGAAGCTCTATAATGAGGATATACCGTGTGGTTGAAGCTCTATAATGAGGATTTACCGTGTGGTGGAAGCTCTATAATGAGGATTGACCGTGGGTGGAAGCTCTATAATGAGGATTGACCGTGAATGGAAACTCTCTAATGAGAACCTCTGATCATAAAATAATTAAACAGTTAAGGACGTCAAGACATAATTAGCTCAAGATTTTTGGATGAGGTGATGAGGGATACATGTTGATGAGGGATACATGTTGACGAGGGATACATGTTGACGAGGGATACATGTTGACGAGGGATACATGTTGACGAGGGATACATGTTGACGAGGGATACATGTTGACGAGGGATACATGTTGACGAGGGATACATGTTGACGAGGGATACATGTTGACGAGGGATACATGTTGACGAGGGAATAATGACAATTCCACCCACCTGTTCTGAAGCGCTGATTGGTCCAGGTGTTCTCCTCCACTGCTCCAACACCTCTACTCCAGGCTGTATTTCTTATGGTCACCACCACACTTGTAATCACCACCACCACCACACTTGGCCATGGGGGGGAACGATCCATCCACAGTTTAGGGTCGCTCCTGAACAACACAGTTCTCACGTGTTCCAACATAAACTTGTTCAAAAGTTCACAAACACTTGTTCAAAAGTTCACAAACACGTGTTCAAAAGTTCACAAACACTTGTTCAATGGAACAAATACTTGTCTAAAAATACATACACTTGCCGGAGGGCATGAGAACTTCTTGAAAGTGTATATATACACTTGCCAGAGTGCAAAACACTTGTTTACACCTACACACACTTGGCCTATGGTACACACACTTGGCCTAAGGTACACACACTTGTCCGAAGGTGCATACGCTGGCCAGAGTGCACTTACACTTGTCCAAAGCTACACACACACTTGGCCTATGGTACACACACTTGTCCGAAGGTGCATACACTGGCCAGAATGCATTTACACTTGTCCAAACCTACACACACTTGGCCTATGGTACACACACTTGTCCGAAGGTGCATACACTTGTCTGGAGACAGACACACACTCGCCGGAGCCAAGTCTAACCAACACTAACTGGCCGGACCCTCCACCTCTGCCACTGACCCCGATTGTAAACATTGGCCACACATCACTATCTTCCAGCAACAATTATTGTTACTCTGAAATTTTATATATTAAAAAATGACTATTTGAAGGATTTCTTTATCTTAAAACTCTGAAAGAAATCATTTAGTTGATGCATAATTATACTGGGCAGTCATTATGACGAGTGGGAATTATGGGTGTGGTCCATACACCTTTTGAAACCACTTTAAAAAGGTGTTATGGAGTGCGCAGGGAGGATGGAACCCACCAAGAGCAGTATACGATTAATGCGTAGTGCAATGCGTCAGGGGTAAGGCTCAGTAACGTGCGTGTTGGCTTTGAAATTATGCGTCGGTACGTAGGGAATATTTATTATATATTTTCATGTGCAGGATGTGAGTGAAAGCCTGGTATGGAGTGCGTCCGTAAGTGCGTTATGCGTCATTGAGTTTGTGTCATGCAAGGTGTTAGGAAATGCATGGCGCACGACAGTGCATTGTCTATTTCAGGGATAAATTGAGAGAATATGTGAATTTCGAACGAATACATAATATATACAGCCATGCGTTGTCTGTTGGTGATACAGGGTGCGTCGACATACTCATTTTGAAAGATAAGTGCGTGAGTACATGCGCCGATTTGGGCTACATATGTGAATGTTAGAGGTCTGAAATGCAAATACATGACGCCCTGGGACCTGCTTTACGAGAATTATCGCGCATCCGGCACAACCCGCATGCCTGAAGCTTAAGCGCATGCGCCGCTTAACGAATCATGCGCTGCATAAAGCAACATGAACATGCTGCAGGTGAGATACACGTTAAGGAACATAACCGGTAGTGGTTTGGAGTTGGTATTTGGTGGTATCAACCAGTGGGGCTTACTAAGGACATAACAAAGTCTTGGTGACCAACAGCAACCAGGAGGCCTGGTCGGGGACCGGGCCGCGGAGACGATGAGCTCCTAAATCACTACAAGGTAACCGCAAGATATTCTACTCATTCACGTCTATGTAATCAAGAACTGCAGCCAACAACAACAACAACTTCCAGACGGCTAGACAATAGCACCAGTCTCCCTCCTCTACCAGGGCCCGTCACCCCACCTCGCACCTGGGTCGCTGGGAGGCCACGCCCTTCCAAACAAGCAGTTAAAGCAGCCGGTTCCTAGTTAAAGGAGACCTCAACGCCCTCCGGCCGGCCAATATTCTGTATATATAGGGCTACCAAGCTCTCCAAGTTTATGGCCTCACCATAGCCCGTGCTACTTGGAACTTTTTGTTCCAAGTAGCAAATCTTAAACAACAGATTTCAGATTACTCCTGTGTGCTCATCTGAGTGGACCTGTTGACACATCTCGGTGTGGTAACAGATTTAGTCAGACTGGCTCATGGTATTCTGCAACATATATTATTTTGCATCTTAACGTAACGTAAATTTGATTATTCATCCTGTTTGTTTTGCACATTTTGTATTAAAGACATGCCTGGATATTTTCTTGTAATTTGTTTAATATATTTTTAAAGTAAAGTATTTTTAAATGTTTTTTCCCTCTGCTTTATCCTACAGTTTACCACACTGTGAAGACACCTTTGCATTTTAACTTTTTTTCTTTTTGTTTTTTAAATATTTTGTGACAGGGATTACAGAGACTGCACCACCACCAACGTTACCGTCACAATATATATACACCAAGTTATGTATGACACTGAGAATATGAGGTTTGGCACTTTGTGGTATGTATGACACTGTATATTAGAATTGGCACTTTGAGATGTATATATCACTATGGCACTATGTCACTATATATATATATACATAGAATGCACTTTAGTCACTGACTACCCTGGTAGTGTGGTGTGGGAGGCTGCACACTGACAAGTCTTCATAGACTTAGGAAGTCCCACACTGGCACCAAAGGCGGCCAGTGTGGGGAGTGTGAAAGGCAGCAAATCCTGTCTGGATTTACTGAACGGACCCAAAACTTCCAACAGCTTTTGAGTCGTGGCGTTGTCAACACAAGCCATGAAATATTTTTCGGCGTGATCTTCCACGCTCAAAGGCAAAAATGATTACGTTAACCCTTATAGCTTCCCAAGCACGGGTTTAAGAAAAGAATAAGCTATCCATCATTTACCAAGCTGCTCCTATTGTTCTGATGAGGGCTTGAACTGTTGTCAGTTTCTATTAAACAATAAAGCCTTCCAGCAGGCAAACTCATGTGTTAGAGCTTGAAGTGTACCCCGCTTCCTGCTGTATATACACTAAGAGTCCAGTGTAGGCCTGAACTATTTTCCGGAAGGAAGGAAGGAATTACCAGAGGAAGCAACAAACCATTACGACTATTTAGCACTTGGAAGGGGGGTCAGGATAAGGATTTGGAATTGGACGGAGGGAAGAAATGGTGCCCAACCACTTGGACGGTCGGGGATTGAACGCTGACCTGCATAAAGCGAGACCGTCGCTCTACCGTCCAGCCCAAGTGGTTGGGCGGATTAAAATTATACTTGCGGGTTGGTCAATAAGATACTGTTGTGGCCTTAATAAGCCCCACAGGTCGATAAGACCAACTCCAAACCACAGCCGGTTATGTGTCTGAACGTGTATCTCACCTGTAGCTTGCGCATGTAGTTTTATGCCGCGCATAATTCGTTAAGCGGCGCTTGCGTTTAAGCTTCAGGCATGCGGTTTGTGCCGGATGCCCGATGAATTGTCGTGAATTTGTTCCGTGAAGAGGATTTCCCGCTGCTCCCTCTGGAGGAGGACTCTGGGGATGAGGAGGTGAGCATCCCATTCGCTGCTGAGGAGATCCCCCTGCGTCGCCCGTTGTTTCCCCGGTTGTCGCCGGCCTTCCTCCGGATGTTGCGGTGCCATCGGATGTTACTCCTGCTCCTGTCTCTGGCCCTGTTGCTCCCGTGGGCTTTCCTGGTACTCCCTGTGGGGCGTCGTCATCTGCTTCCTCATCTTCGGCTGCTGGACCTGGTCCTGCAGCCTCACCTCAGGTCCCTACTGTGCTGGGTGCTGGGGTGGCTGCAGAACCTCCTGCTGTGTGTGGTCGGGTTCCCCCTGTAGTAGAGGCTGCTGCCGTTCTGCGTCGGGCGTCGGTTCGTCTGGCTAGTGGTGCCCGTGTTTCTGGGTCATCTTCCGGCTCTGACAATATCCGGTCGAAGCCCAAACATTCCAGGCGTTCGTCTACTGCCTGGGCCGATGTTGGGGACTTCAGTGACTGTGTTGACGGCGTGGATCCGGATGCGTCGTTGTCTCCGCGGTTGGTGGTGGCGGAGGTACATGTGCCTGCTGGTGCTGATGCTCGTGTCTTGGGTGTGCCTTATGTTCCTTCCCCACCAGGGGGTTCTCCACAGTGGGGTGTGGTGGCTTCCACTACCAGGAATAGTGCAGATGCTGGTGCTGGGCGTGGCCTGGTAGTGACTTTATGTAAGGATGCGCGCCGCCCTGGTTCCCTGCAGTCGTCTAGTGGTGTGCCCGTGGCCGCTGGTGCTCCTGTGGTGGTGCCGTCTGTCCGGTCCCCTCTTGTGGAGTTGCGAGATGAGGCACTGGGGGCCGTGGTTGCTGAGTCCCTGCTGTCGGAAAGGCCGGAGGACTTTCATGATGGGCGGGTTCCCGTTGTATGGAGTCTGGTGGTGGTTACTCGCCTCCGGAGCGACACCGTCTGGGTTCCCTGCTTGTGGGTGTTTGTTGCCGGGGTTCCGGATGTCATGGAGCCCCCCGGAGGATCACGACTCTTGGGGGTGGTGGCTGCATTGGGAGGCGTTCAATGCGCGGTTCCCCCGGGTCTTGTTCCCGGGCAAATATGTCAGCTGATTTCATGTTACTGTAGTGTTGTGTGCCCCTATGGCCTTTTGTTTGCCCTATTGTGTTTTGTGCCCGTGCCTCTCCCTTGTTTGTTGCAAGGCAGGTGTTTTGGTGAGGGCGTTTTTATTCATGTATTTGCTTTTGTGTTGTTACTTTGCCATGTGTGTTCTACTTATGCATGGTAAAATGTGTTTTGTTTTTCTTTTCCTTTTTGTTATTTGTAATTTTGTTTTTATTTTGTTTTTTATTTTGTTTTTAATTTTTTTTTAATTTTTTTTTGTTATTGTTTTTTGTTTTTCTTTTTGGCTTGTTGTGTGCTGTGCATTTTCTTGTCCGGTTTTCATGAGGTCCTTTATGTTGTGTTTTGTTCTCGGTCCTTCAGGCAGGTGCTTGTTTGTTGTTGTGTATGTTCCTATGTTTCGTTTTCTTCATTGCGTGGTTTGCTTGTTTGTAATTATTGTATATTTTGGCCTCTCCCTTTGTTTGTTGCGAGGCGGTTGGTTTGGTGTGCGTGCTTTTATTTATGTCTTGTTTAGGAAATGTACCTTCGCACTGGTGGTTTATTCTTGCATTACGTGTACTTATTTTTTATTTTTGTTTTGTTTGATGTATATTGTGATTTTCCTGTTATGTTTTATGTTGTTCCTCTTGATGTTTGTTTTGTTTTACTTTGTTTTGTTTTGTACTGTTACTGTGCTTCCTTGTTTGGCATTGTTTTCTATTTTGTTTGCTGTGTTTATCATGCATTTGTCGTGTTTGTAATTTGTTGTACTGTGCTGTCGGCCCTTCTGGCCGGGGGTTTCTTGTTTTGTTTGTTTTATTATGTTTTCATGTTCTTGTCTTGTTTTTATTGTATTTAAATTACATGCATGCATGTAAAAATAAAAATAAAAAAAATAAAAAATAAAAAATAAAAAATGTCCTTTCAAAAGGTGTATGGACCACACCCACAATTCCCACTCGTCATAACGACTGCCAATTATGCATCAACTAAATGATTTGTTTCAGAGTTTTAAGATAAAGAAATCCTTGAAATAGCCATTTTTTAATATATAAAATTTCAGAGTAACAATAATTTGTTGCTGGAAGATAGTGATGAATGTGTGGCCAATGTTTACAATCGGGGTCTGTGGCAGAGGTGGAGGGTCCGGCCAGTTAGTGGTGGTTAGACTTGGCTCCGGCGAGTGTGTGTGTCTGTCTCCAGGCAAGTGTATGCACCTTCGGACAAGTGTGTGTACCGTAGGCCAAGTGTGTGTAGGTTTGGACAAGTGTAAGTGCACTCTGGCCAGCGTATGCACCTTCGGACAAGTGTGTGTACCGTAGGCCAAGTGTGTGTAGGTTTGGACAAGTGTAAGTGCACTCTGGCCAGCGTATGCACCTTCGGACAAGTGTGTGTACCATAGGCCAAGTGTGTGTACCATAGGCTAAGTGTGTGTACCATAGGCCAAGTGTGTGTACCATAGGCCAAATGTGTGTAGCTTTGGACAAGTGTTCCATTGAACAAGTGTTTGTGAACTTTTGAACACGTGTTTGTGAACTTTTGAACACGTGTTTGTGAACTTTTGAACACGTGTTTGTGAACTTTTGAACACGTGTTTGTAAACTTTTGAACACGTGTTTGTGAACTTTTGAACACGTGTTTGTGAACTTTTGAACACGTGTTTGTGAAATTTTGAACACGTGTTTGTGAACTTTTGAATACGTGTTTGTGAACTTTTGAACAAGTGTTTGTGAACTTTTGAACAAGTGTTTGTTTGAACACGTGACAACTGTGTTGTTCAGAAGCGACCCTAAACTGTGGATGGATCGTTCCCCCCATGAACAAGTGTGGTGGTGGTGATTACAAGTGTGGTGGAGATCAATACAAGTGTGGTGATGACCATAAGAAATACAGCCTGGAGTAGAGGTGTTGGAGCAGTGGAGGAGAACACCTGGACCAATCAGCGCATCGAGACAGGTGGGTGGAATTGTCACTGTGTTGTCCCCTCGTCAACATGTATCTCCCATCAACATGTATCCCATCAACATGTATCCCATCAACATGTATCCCATCAACATGTATCCGTCATCAACATTGTGACGTGCTCGTGGTAGGGCAGAAACTACCTAACAGATTGAGTGTGTTAAACGCACATTAAAAAAAGACAAAGCAAAATAAAATAAAGCTGCTTTATCCTTTATGGTGTGAAAGTTGCAGGGAATAAACAAGAGAATAAAACCCAGGCAGACAGGTGGGGTAGCAGCCAGCCAGATGGACGGGTGGGGTGAGAGCCAGACAGCCAGGCAGACGGGTGGGGTGAGAGCCAGACAGCCAGGCAGACGGGTGGGGTGAGAGCCAGACAACCAGGCAGACGGGTGGGGTGAGAGCCAGACAGCCAGGCAGACGGGTGGGGTGAGAGCCAGACAGCCAGGCAGACGGGTGGGGTGAGAGCCAGATAGCCAGGCAGACGGGTGGGGTGAGAGCCAGACAGCCAGGCAGACGGGTGGGGTGAGAGCCAGACAGCCAGGCAGACGGGTGGGGTGAGAGCCAGACAGCCAGGCAGACGAGTGGGGTGAGAGCCAGATAGCCAGGCAGACGGGTGGGGTGAGAGCCAGACAGCCAGGCAGACGGGTGGGGTGAGAGCCAGACAGCCAGGCAGACGGGTGGGTTGAGAGCCAGACAGCCAGGCAGACGGGTGGGGTGAGAGCCAGACAGCCAGGCAGACGGGTGGGGTGAGAGCCAGACAGCCAGGCAGACGGGTGAGGTGAGAGCCAGACAGCCAGGCAGACGGGTGGGGTGAGAGCCAGACAGCCAGGCAGACGGGTGGGGTGAGAGCCAGACAGCCAGGCAGACGGGTGTGGTAGCAGCCAGAAAGCCAGCCAGACAGACAGGTTGAGATAAGAGCCAGACAGCCAAACAGAAGGGTGGGGTAAGGGACACACAGACGGGTGGGGTAATAGCCAGACAGCCAGACAGAAAGCCAGATAGACGGGTGGGGTAAGAGCCAGACAGACAAACGGGTGGGGTAAGAGCCAGACAGAAAGCCAGATAGACGGGTGGGGTAAGAGCCAGACAGACAAACGGGTGGGGTAAGAGCCAGACAGACGGGTGGGGTAAGAGCCAGACAGACGGGTGGAGTAAGAGCCAGACAGACGGGTGGGGGTAAGAGCCAGACAGACGGGTGGGGGTAAGAGCCAGCAAGACGGGTGGGGGTAAGAGCCAGACAGACGGGTGGGGGTAAGAGCCAGACAGACGGGTGGGGGTAAGAGCCAGACAGACGGGTGGGGGGTAAGAGCCAGACAGACGGGTGGGGGTAAGAGCTAGGCAGACGGGTGAGGTAAGAGCCAGACAGACGGGTGGGGTAAGAGCCAGACAGACGGGTGGGGGTAAGAGCCAGGCAGACGGGTGAGGTAAGAGCCAGACAGACGGGTGGGGTAAGAGCCAGACAGACGGGTGGGGGTAAGAGCCAGACAGACGGGTGGGGTAAGAGCCAGACAGACAGACGGGTGAGGTAAGAGCCAGACAGGCGGGTGGGGTAAGAGCCAGACAGGCGGGTGGGGTAAGAGCCAGACAGACAGACGGGTGAGGTAAGAGCCAGACAGGCGGGTGGGGTAAGAGCCAGACAGACAGACGGGTGAGGTAAGAGCCAGACAGACGGACGGGTGGGGTAAGAGCCAGACAGACAGAAGGGTGGGGTAAGAGCTAAACAGACGGACGGGTGGGGTAAGAGCCAGACAGACAGAAGGGTGGGGTAAGAGCTAAACAGACAGACGGGTGAGGTAAGAGCCAGACAGACAGAAGGGTGGGGTAAGAGCCAGACAGACAGACGGGTGGGGTAAGAGCCAGACAGACAGACGGGTGGGGTAAGAGCCAGACAGACAGACGGGTGGGGTAAGAGCCAGACAGACGGGGTGAGGTAAGAGCCAGACAGACAGACGGGTGGGGGTAAGAGCCAGACAGACTGGTGAGGTAAGAGCCAAACAGACAGACGGGTGGGATAAGAGCCAGACAGACGGGGTGAGGTAAGAGCCAGACAGACAGACGGGTGGGGTAAGAGCCAGACAGACGGGGTGAGGTAAGAGCCAGACAGACAGACGGGTGGGGTAAGAGCCAGACAGACAGGCGGGTGGGGTAAGAGCCAGACAGACAGGCGGGTGGGGTAAGAGCCAGACAGACAGACGGGTGGGGTAAGAGCCAGACAGACAGACGGGGTGGGGTAAGAGCCAGACACACAGACGGGGTGAGGTAAGAGCCAGACAGACAGACGGGGTGAGGTAAGAGCCAGACAGACAGACGGGTGGGGTAAGAGCCAGACAGACAGACGGGTGAGGTAAGAGCCAGACAGACAGACGGGTGAGGTAAGAGCCAGACAGACAGACGGGTGAGGTAAGAGCCAGACAAACAGACGGGTGGGGGTAAGAGCCAGACAGACAGACGGGTGGGGTAAGAGCCAGACAGACAGACGGGTGGGGTAAGAGCCAGACAGACAGACGGGTGGGGTAAGAGCCAGACAGACAGACGGGTGAGGTAAGAGCCAGACAGACAGACGGGTGGGGTAAGAGCCAGACAGACAGACGGGTGGGGTAAGAGCCAGACAGACAGACGGGTGAGGTAAGAGCCAGACAGACAGACGGGTGAGGTAAGAGCCAGACAGACAGACGGGTGGGGCAAGAGACAGACAGACGGGTGGGGTAAGAGCCAGACAGACAGACGGGTGGGGTAAGAGCCAGACAGACAGACGGGTGAGGTAAGAGCCAGACAAACAGACGGGTGGGGGTAAGAGCCAGACAGACGGGTGAGGTAAGAGCCAGACAGACAGACGGGTGGGGCAAGAGCCAGACAGACGGGTGAGGTAAGAGCCAGACAGACGGGTGAGGTAAGAGCCAGACAGACAGACGGGTGGGGTAAGAGCCAGATAGAAAAACGGGTGAGGTAAGAGCCAGACAGACGGGTGGGGTAAGAGCCAGACAGACGAACGGGTGGGGTAAGAGCCAGACAGACGGGTGGGGGTAAGAGCCAGACAGACGGGTGGAGTAAGAGCCAGACAGACGGGTGAGGTAAGAGCCAGACAGACGGGTGAGATAAGAGCCAGACAGACGGGTGCGATCAGAGCCAGACAGACGGGTGCGATCAGAGCCAGACAGACGGGTGGGGTAAGAGCCAGACAGACGGGTGAGGTAAGAGCCAGACAGACGGGTGAGGTAAGAGCCAGACAGACGGGTGAGGTAAGAGCCAGACAGACGGGTGGGGTAAGAGCTAGACAGACGGGTAGGGGTAAGAGCCAGACAGACGGGTGGGGGTAAGAGCCAGATAGACGGGTGGGGGTAAGAGCCAGACAGACGGGTGGGGGTAAGAGCCAGACAGACGGGTGGGGGTAAGAGCCAGAGAGACGGGCCCAATATACATAAAGCAGAGTTGGGAAGGGGGAAGTGTACACACACACACACACACACACACACACACACACACACACACACACACACACACACACACACACACACACACACACACACACACACACACACACACACACACACACACACACACACACACACACACACACACACACACACACACACACACACACACACACACACACACACACACACACACACACACACACACACACACACACACACACACACACACACACACACACACACACACACACACACACACACACACACACACACACACACACACACACACACACACACACACACACACACACACACACACACACACACACACACACACACACACACACACACACACACACACACACACACACACACACACACACACACACACACACACACACACACACACACACACACACACACACACACACACACACACACACACACACACACACACACACACACACACACACACACACACACACACACACACTCACTCACTCACTCACTCACTCACTCACTCTCTCTCTCTCTCTCTCTCTCTCTCACACTCTCACACTCTCACTCACTCACTCACTCACTCACTCACTCACTCACTCACTCACTCACTCACACTCACTCACTCACTCACTCACTCACTCACACTCACTCACTCACTCACTCACACTCACTCACTCACTCACACTCACTCACTCACTCACACTCACTCACTCACACTCACTCACTCACACTCACTCACTCACACTCACTCACTCACACTCACTCACTCACACTCACTCACTCACTCTCACACTCACTCACTCTCACACTCACTCACACTCACTCACTCACACTCACTCACACTTACACTTACTCACACTCACACTCACTCACACTCACTCACACTCACTCACACTCACTCACACTCACTCACACTCTCTCTCACACACTCACTAATTGCCTGAGGACGAGTCGTGTATTCAAGCTTCCGCCGTACGGTGTAGCGTCTTGTATTATCCTCCACGACCAGGCGCCGCTCCCAGCGTTGTCGTAGAGACCTTCTGACCATACACTGTGGACCTGCCGCTCTGACCCACCGCACTGTGGCGGCGTCTCAGGGCCTAGACGCCGCCCATGCCGCCCACATACATCGCCCTTACTTCCCAGTACAACCCGTACCACCCACTCCGCCGCCCACTCCGCTCAACGCCTCCTATACAACCTCACAGACGCCTCCTACAGCCAGGACTGGTCGTGGCTGCAGGACGCGTCCCTCCCTCCCTCCTCGGAACTACTGCTCAATACCCTGTACCCTAACTACCCTACCTGGGAACAGGTGGTTAATGTGGTTCACTGATTTAGTCCAGCCGTCCTCAGGGAGGGGGAAATGAAGGGGGGGGGGGGTGATATTATTTATCGGGGCAGACTACTGCAAGTGTGCTCAGTCGGAAAGGACTGCACAAGCAAGCACATTAAGTGCCAGATGTGTAGATTATACTTTAAAACTGTAATTAATGGCGAGAGCAGTTACCAGGATGCAAATCTTTGGCACTCTTTATCCACTATGTCGTGGAGCTCGTCTAACTGCTGATGACAGTTGTACGAGTTGCTCAATGGGATCTCACCAAAATTTAATATTGGTGTGTGGCTATGAAACGGGTTCGAATCCAGCGGCTCCAGGAGTCGCATAACACCGCTACAGTAATTAATTCGCAGAGTTAAATATGGGGGACCAAATTATTGGAAGTTGTTGATGAAAAGAAACTTCTCGCTTGGTAACAGTTAACATTTATTTCACAACTTGATACTAATATAAAGCTCAACTATTTAACGTTACGTTAAAGTCCGTTGTAGTACAGTGCAACACTGTACAGTCAGTATAGTTAAACTCCAGTTCAGATCACTCGCGGCTCCTCAACATGAACTAACTCTGCAAGCAGGTAATCTACGTTAATCAGGATGTGTCCACCCAGAGAGTCAGGCAATCAAACACTGCTTATCAAAGATAATTACTCTAACACCAGATAATTAATAATCAGTTAGTAATCGCACAAATTATTGTCACACTGACAGTTAAGTGACTCAAAATGAATTACGTTAACACTGAGCTGATCACTTAGACCGCTTGACAACCAAGAATTAGTCAACACATTTCTAATTACCTTACATTTCACTAATGACGTTCCTGAGCTACACTAATTGCGCTTACTGACTCTTTAATTATTAATCAATACAAAACCAGGTCACGCAGACTCATAAAACACAATACCACTACAACACTAAACTTTTAGAGCTTAAATAACACAACACTGTCACCTTAATAAATGACAAATCAATAATAACACAAAGACCTATAACAGCAGAACAAATAAACTGGTGTTCTTAAAAGATTTCCCCATTTTGCACCCACAAGATAACGTAAGCTTTTAAGGGTTGACAGATGTTAATCTTCTTGTTTGAGGAGCTGTTCACTTGAGACAGTTAAGCAAGTCCCAGCTGTGTCTGGGTACAAGTGACAGGATGAACAACCCAGCGGGTTTTCTTCCTATTGGGGAGTGTTGTACATGCTGCAATGGCGGTGTGTCCACTCACAAGATGAGTGGCGCTGCCCAATAAACTCGCCCCTCGGGGCAAAATTTAAAATTTTAAAAATTTAATCGCCCACAGCCAGACAGGCGTGTGGGGTAGCACCCAGCCAGCCAGACAGAACATCTACATATACATACTGGTTTTCTCCTGGAACGAGGAAGAAAAAACATACACGGAAATGCTATACACACTGAAGGTACGGAATGAACCGCACAACTACCATACACACAACTCTATAAATCCCAGTTCTACTGCTAAATGTGTGGAATGTGTAACATACACAATGCGGGCCAATCTAAAGTGGTCACACAGACTTCTGTAATTGTCTCCCTAATGTGCTATCGTGGTGCTGCGTAACTCTCCCGTTGCGGGTTAATGAGAACAACAGACCGTGATAATGATACTTCTGATAATATGCAGACTAGCACCACACCACGCTGACTAGCCTGGTGTGGTGGGGGAAGCCTCACCACGCTGACTTGCCTGGTGTGGTGGGGGGGGGGGGGGAAACCTCACCACGCTGACTAGCCTGGTGTGGTGGGGGAAGCCACACCACGCTGACTAGCCTGGTGTGGTGGGGGAAGCCTCACCACGCTGACTTGCCTGGTGTGGTGGGGGAAGCCTCACCACGCTTACTAGCCTGGTGTGGTGGGGGAAGCCACACCACGCTGACTAGCCTGGTGTGGTGGGGGCAGCCACACCACGCTGACTTGCCTGGTGTGGTGGGGGAAGCCACACCACGCTGACTTGCCTGGTGTGGTGGGGGAAGCCACACCACGCTGACTAGCCTGGTGTGGTGGGGGAAGCCACACCACGCTGACTAGCCTGGTGTGGTGGGGGAAGCCACACCACGCTGACTTGCCTGGTGTGGTGGGGGAAGCCACACCACGCTGACTAGCCTGGTGTGGTGTGGTGGGGGAAGCCACACCACGCTGACTAGCCTGGTGTGGTGGAGGGGGGGGGGAAGCCTCATTACGCACCACATATTCAGTGTGAGGAATATGCACTTCTGTTAATGATACAGTAATTAATTAAAGGTGATTTGATAAACCTGTAAGGGCTCACTTTGATAAACCGGGTTACATTCTATAATCTCTGTTAATATCTCTGCCTTCGATTGAAGATCAAACACCGCGCCAACCGCACGAGGTAGAGGTTATCTTGATCTTGAGGTTATCTTGATCTTGAGGTTATCTTGAGATGATTTCGGGGCTTTAGTGTCCCCCTGGTCCTCGACCAGGCCTCCACCCCCAGGAAGCAGCCCGTGACAGCTGACTAACACCCAGGTACCTATTTTACTGCTAGGTAACAGGGGGATAAGGTGAAAGACACTCTGCCCATTGTTTCTCGCCGGCGCCCGGGATCGAACCCGGGATCACAGGATCACATGTCCAGCGTGCTGTCCGCTCGGCCGACCGGCTCGTCCTTTCTACAGGAACACGTAAGTGTTGGCGGAGGTGTGTGTGGCGACGGACACTAGGGTGTCGCGCGTGGAATAGCTTCTGGGTCACAGAGTTCATAATCGCTCGCTCCAAAAAGGAGGTGGAAGAAGGCGAGCCTGAGACACACAAGCAGGTGTAGGCGAGGTAGTGCCCACGTGGTGATACACACAGGGTAGTCAAGCATAGTGGATGGAAAATATTATATGTCCTCAACACTTCGTAATTCTACGTTATTCACTCGAATTTGGATTAGGTCACTGGGAATCGTGTCTTAGATTCCTACTAAACAGTTTACTGAGTGATGTGGTGACGGATCACTGGTACTAAAGCCGATGATCACAGATAACTTTAGGCAGTCCAGTTGCATACTCCCGTGATCGAAGTGGAGTTACTCTTTTGGAATGACTTATCTTGTACATATATATATATATATATATATATATATATATATATATATATATATATATATATATATATATATATATATATATATATATATATATATATATATATATATATATATATATATATATATATATGTCGTACCTAGTAGCCAGAACGCACTTGTCAGCCTACTATGCAAGGCCCGATTTGCCTAATAAGCCAAGTTTTCATGAATTAATGTTTTTTCGACTACCTAGCCTACCTAACCTAACCTAACCTAACTTTTTCGGCTACCTAACCTAACCTAAACTATAAAGATAGGTTAGGTTAGGTAGGGTTGGTTAGGTTCGGTCATATATCTACGTTAATTTTAACTCCAATAAAAAAAAAATTGACCTCATACATAATGAAATGGGTAGCTTTATCATTTCATAAGAAAAAAATTTGAGAAAATATATTTATTCAGGAAAACTTGGCTTATTAGGCAAATCGGGCCTTGCATAGTAGGCTGAGAAGTGCGTTCTGGCTACTAGGTACGACATATATATATATAATCTATTTCTAGTGTGTAGGTTGGTCAACAACAGGAAGTTGGTTAAATCATGGTATTTTTGTCAGTGAAATAAAGTCAGTTAGTAAAAACCAGCTTAAATAATAATTTGTACATGCACACATTTTTATCCACGAAAAAATACACACATACACGATTGCCCAAGTTAAACACACATGCTCAACAGAATTTTACAAATGTATACATTCACATATATAAATGCACTTTCACAAAAAATGCACAATTTCATAAACATGAACATAACATTGCAAAATACACACAAACACACACTGTCACAAAAACAAATACATTTTCACACTTGCAAACACACAATTTTTCACCAAGCAACACCTACCCATCATGCATAAATACTTTCACACACAACTGGAAAAAATACACAAGCTGCAAAAATACAATCTCTCACACGTTGCACAGTCAGAAGTTGCTCCAATACACACACATTTTTTTTTAGATATTTTTACAATAACAATTATGGCATTGTGTTACTACGTTTACCAAAATAGCTCGCAAAACGTCATTCGGAATTTCACAGGACTGAATTGTACATTTGGCAGTACTGTGCTCATTGGTCTCAATCTTCATAAACATAGACAAACACACATTTCTATAGATTGCAATATTTCAACACTATTTTCTCTGAACCACAGAATTTCTTAATCTAACCCAATTCATATTCATTGATTTAAGATATTAAATACCTTATTAATGTGCCCCTTGTTACTCCCATTCATCCACTCCAATCATGTCATTAGTATTTATTATGGTCACCATTCAAGCAGTCTTACTGGTTAATACCCTGTATGCAGTAACATGTCATCATGTACACTTTCACCCATGTTAAGTTAAACTATTTGTGTAGCCAACTAACTTGTTTGCTACATGTTTTAAGTCTAAATGCAAGTTTAGGATTAAATTTAGCATACAAACATGTATTCACAAATGCAAAACAACTACATACTCACACACAAAATCTGACTTCTCTCACGTTCAAATACACCCGTATTTATCCTATCCTAAGCCAAATGGAACTAAATTTAAGTTAAATGCAACTGAAGCCAAATGTATCTAAATTTAACATAAGAAATCCCAAATATATATGTGGGATTAACTGGAGGAAACAGTTTCTGATGTCTCGTGTGTAAAAATAAATGACATTGCAATATCTGACTGTAATGTATTCCAACAACTTAGATAGACATGATAAACATTGCAGGAGAGAGAGGTTATTCTAACTGATCACGTCACCCCACATTCATGGCACGGGCACCTGTTTACTTCTGGAGAGGGAGAGAAGTGGGATGGGGGTCGGTGAGGACTGTGGGACGAGGGTGGGTGAGGGGATAGTTTGGGACCCAGACAGCCTCTCCAGTATTTGCTCAGTCAACATGGAGGGCTGCGGCGCTGATAAGATCTGAGGTCACTTGAGGTCTTGTGATATCCAGTTCGAGTTTATCTTTTGAGGCGCCCCTTCGCCCGACCCTACGTCTCGAGATGAAGGTTCTTACATACAAGATGTTGTCTCGAGTTCAGTACCTGGAAGAGATCACAGGAAGCTAAGATTGGTACTTTTTGCTGCTGGTCAACAAAGGCAAGTCAAGTCAAGCGTATTCAAGCTGAATAACGAGTCTGTTTAGTATTCGGCGACTTTATCGTAAAATGTTTGTGAAAACATTTACCTTAGGGATATGTCGAAGGATATTCATGAGGAACTGAAATACATAAATGTTCTTTCGGAGAAATGTCAACAGTAACTATTGCTTTTAAATTTGCATGAGGTCATACTTTCTCAATCGCAGATAAATTTAACATCAGATTGGTCCTAAATAAAATATAATAATTACAAATCCACATTGGATCTAAAATTTAACTTTTCACTTATTTACGATGCAAAGTTAATCTTTGGCTTTATGACTAAATGGTGGCACTAATTGTCATGTAGAGTACTTCATTGCTGGTGACCTTGATCGTGAGTGTGTATATATACACTCTCACTACACTCATCGTGTATGTGTGTACTCACCTATTTATGCTTGCGGGGGTTAAGCTTTGGCTCTTTGGTCCCGCCTCTCAACCGTCAATCAACTGGTGTACAGATTCCTGAGCCTACTGGGCTCTATCATATCTATATTCAAAACTGTGTATGGAGTCAGCCTCCATACACAGGAGGCTGACTACCTAACTACCCTGTTAGTTAGTTGTAGTCAGTTAGGTAGTTGTTAGTAGCAGTTAGGTAGTTAACTACCCTGACACTGAAAAAATTATTTCGAACGTCTCTGTGGCTCATCTGGGTACGAAGTTTCCACCTGTGTCCCCTTGTTCGTGTTCCACCCGTGCTAAAGAGTGTCTTTTCCCCCCCTGTCAACTCCCCTGAGAATTTTGTAGGTACTTATCATGTCCCTCTTACTCTTCTGTTTTCTAGGGTTGTGAGGTTCAGCTCCCTTAGCCTTTCCTCGTAGCTCATTCCTCTCAGTTCTGGGACCACTCTGGTGGCATACCTCTGAATCTTCTCTAACTTCGTCTTGTGTTTAACTAGGTATGGACTCCAGGCTGGAGCTGCATACTCCAGGATTGGTCTTACTTAAGAGGTATATAAGGTCATGAATGATTCCTTACTCAAGTTCCTAAAGGTAGTTCTTACGTTGGCCAACCTAGCATATGCCGCTGATGATATCCTTTTGACGTGGGCTGTGGGAAAAACCTGCTGGGATTGATATAAGAGGAGACTACCAGGGACTTGTACTGAACTAAATTAAAAATTTACTGTCTGCAAATTAATTCAACTAAAATTTCTAGCTAGGGTTGTAAATCCTAGATCCTCTTTTCCTAATGACAAACTGTGGGCTGTAAGGGACAGGTGGGGTGAATGACTTAGTTAATAGAAGTTCCAATCCACCTGTAGACAGGGATCTCACATCAGCTTGTATTTTATACAAGGATAAGATTTAATAAATTCAGTTATCTGACTGAACACTGGCTCTGTTTAAATCAGAGATTTAAACATACATAGTCTAACCTAGCACCACAACTTACAGCCAATAGATTCTTATACTATAAACAACAAATTAAATTGTAAAAGTATAATAAATGACCTTAAATGTAGTCTAAATACTGTTAAGTACTAGAAATTATATTCAATTAAATGAACTTATATGATAACTTAAAAATTAACTAAGCAACCAATTGATAACTTAATTTATATATTCAAGTATATATGCAGACATATTCAATTTATACAGTTAGCTTGACTGAATCTTTTCCAAAACTATGGACACTTGTGAGGTTTTTACTTATTGAGGCTGAATTATTTTCTGACACAATGGACACTCATGAGGTTCAGTGCTTGGATAAGATTCACAGCTACACTACAATTTTAATAAACGTACCGATGAATGAGGCTTTGCCTCGCTTTTTAACCAACAGGCAGATTTATAGGATATTAAAGCTACACAAGCATACAATTGGCCAATCATATACCAAATAACCTTCAATATACTTCTCTGCCAGTCGGGGTGCCTGTCTGACAAGTTTGCCAGACTGATTAACTCTCTCTTGTTGAGTTTAGGCACGATATTTTGCTACAGCGTTGCTGTATGATGATCTGGTAGCGTTGCTACGTGATTATCCTGCAGTTGCAGAAGAATGATTCGAGATAAAAGTTTATGAATGAAGGTGGAGGAAACCGTGTCACTGATCTCCACTATACACTCTATTTTATGTAAATGTTCTAGGATTTTCCTTGTAGATATTGTCCAGGTACTCCCCCAGTTCTAGAGAGTATTCACTGGCGATAAAAATGTTAAATAAGGTGTCCTTGAGCTGGTAATGTTCGCTAAGGATCAGTCACTTGTTCACTCATTTGTAAACAAACGCGGAGTGCCTCTGGGCTTTGTTGGTGGGCGCTTCACTCCCCCCATCGCCCTGCCATGCTCTCTGTGCACGGTAGCCTTCCATGAATATTGATTGATTATTTTTACAGTCTAGACTTATTATTGAAATAAGATGTGATTATAATATAATTAGATATAAGATTTAAAGATTATAAGTAGTATTTGAAAGTACCACTGAATCTTATTAAGGATTCGATTTTTAATCCTACCGGATGTTGAATCAATGTTCCAATAGTTTTTTAATTAACAAATCCTTCTAGAAGCTTCTGGATCCTTGAAAGATCATGTACAAAGTCACGTAGGCATCAAAAGGGCCCCTGTTGCGTACGTGTTCATGGTGCCATTGTCATCCAGGATCAAGCTATAAAATGAATCTTTAATGATTCTAATATGATTTTGATACGATTTAGATATGATTTTGATATGATTTAGATATGATATAGAAATTATACATTTCTTAGATGATTATTAGATATGGTGGGTAAAAATTTCCCACATGGGCCTCTGGGGTCAGGTTCGGTGTGATATCATCCCCCAGATCTTTCTCTGTATTTGACTCTTGCAAGATTTCACCTCCCAGATGGTACCTTGTGTTCAGCCTTCTGCTCCCTTTGCCTAATTTCATTACTTTACACTTTCCTGAGTTGAGCCTTGGTTGCCATTTTCTAGACCATTCCTCCAGTTGGTCCAGATCGTCCTGTAGCCTCATTCTATCTTCGTCTGTCTTGATTCTTGTCATAATTTTTGCATTATCAGCAAACATTGAGAGGAATGAGTCTATACCCTCTGGAAGGGTTTGTGTGTACTCACGCTCAATACACTGAACGTGTGTATGTACTCGCTCTCACAACCTGAACGTGTGTGTGTGTGTGTACTCTCTCTCACTACACAGTTCTCACGTCTCACGTCCTTGTGCCGCGATGCACGGTCACGCACGCCCTCTTCTTCCCTTGGTAGTAAAACTATATTTTCTGAATGTCAGCTTTATCTCAACTCTAAAGGTATTCTGTAACTTTATGCTACTTATTAGGGAAAAGAAGGTGGAGTTGACGCCAGCAGGGTGAGGGGAAGGTCGTGGGGTGGTTCTCGCGGACCGGTCCTCGACCAGGGCATCTTTTTTGTTACACACACCCCAGGAAGCAGCCCGTAGCAGCTGTCTAACTCCCAGGTACCTATTTACTGCTAGGTAACAGAGGCATGAGGGTGAAAGAAACTCGGCTTATTTGTTTCCGCCTCCACAGGGGATTGAACCCGGAACCTCAGGACTACGAATCCGAAGCGCTCTCCACTTAGCTGCCAGGCGCTTCATAGCTTCGTATTGTCAACCTTCTCCTGAACTGTGTAGTCTGCGTGCGTGTGTGAACTATTTGCTCCTGCAGGACCGAGCTGTTAACCCATGGTCCCCGCCTCTCTATCAGTCGGTTGTCTAAGGTGTTGAAACCCAACCTAATTTTATGCATTATATTACCTACATACATAACTCACTCTCATCCACACGCACACGTCTCCAAGGTGCAGACTGTAGCAGCTAACCCCTAAGTGACTCTTTACTGCTAGGCGAAAAGAGGTATGAGGTGAAAGAAAGTCTGATCATTTGTTCCTGCCTCCACCGAGAATCTACTGGAACTCCTGAGCGCTGTCCGCTCATCCACGCGGACCTGTGTACCTGTTTCTGGCGTGTGTTTGTGTGTGTTTCTGAGTACGTGTTTGCCTTTGTCTGTATTTGAGAGTGCGTATGTTTGAGTTTTATATTTACATGAATGAGTTTCGGTAGATATAAACAGGAGCTGCCTTGCTTGGGCCAAAAGGTCTTTTGCAGCATCCATCATTCTTTTCTCATTCCTGTTAGTGTGTGTTTCCGAGTGCATGTGTGAGTGTGTGTCCGTGTTTCCGAGTGCATGTGTGTGTGTCCGTGTTTCCGAGTGTGTGTCCGTGTTTCCGAGTGCATGTGTGAGTGTGTGTCCGTGTTTCTGAGTGCATGTGTGAGTGTGTGTGTGCGCCCGCCCGCCCCAGAACGCGACGCTTGCGTGTCAGGCTTCTCCCAAAGCAACACAAGAGTACCAAGCAGAATCTGCATGCAAGGATTTCGTGTCCAAATAACCCAATTCCCGAGGCTCGCAATGATGCCTCTCCAAATCCACAAGCCAGGAATGTTGGACAGTATAAACATTTCCCGACATCTGGCGGTCAGAGAGGTCGACGTCTCTCTAAAATTATTTCATATTTTAGTGAGAACAGAAAATCAACGTAAGGATTTTAGTCAGACAACGCATAATTATGTCTATTTTTATTATTTAAAAAAGAGCTTGTTTGAAACTGTGAAGATTGGTAAAATAACAGAGGTTTCTCCACTTATTGAGCTTTGGGTGAAGATCAAAAAGTCGGTTGCAAGATGTTTCAATAAAAAGTTCAAGCATTAATATGGCAATGATTTGCTAACAAAAGAAGTTAACCAATTAAATATGGGAAGTTATATAAACTATCCCGCCCAGTACATGTTGATCACCAGAGTCTGTTTCTCTGGTTGCACTACTGAGTTAAAATCATTATGTTCTCACGCCATCTTCTCTCACACGCCTCGCTATTTAACTCCGGGCTCTCTATAAAGCAATGTCCGTGGCGCAGTGGTAAAACACTTGCAGCGCGCTTCGCGAGCGATTTGGCTTGGGTTCGTATCCTGGCTGGGGAGGCTTAACAAGGCATCAGTCCTTAACTGTACGACTCTCTTCACCCAGCAGTGAATGGATATCTGGTTGTTAAACGATTTTGCGGGTCGTATTCCAGGGAAAATTAGTTTTGAAGATCTGCCAGAAACAGAGAAATGAAGGTTTCTTGCTACTTCTGGAAACGAGTAAATTCATTGTGTCGGGGACAGGCAGTCAATACATACATATAGCATATGTTAGGGAGACGACTGCTAGCAGCCGTGGAGTGAGGACGTTTACAGACCCTCCGTGGCTGTTGGGGTTGTTTGCTGTTTTGGTCGCCAGGTGGTGTGGGCGTCTCTGCCCTCCCAGTTTTGTTGCCTGCCTGGCTGCGTTGACGTGGCGGTTCTGACATGGGGGGGGGGGGGCATCTTCCTCCTGTTCAGCGTGTGAACTCCGTGGGCCTGGAGTTTACTTGTAAGGCTGGTTATACGACCATCGAGATGGTGATGTGTGACATGCTTCGTATCCCGGTGGACGTTATCTACGGTGTGGAGCTTGTACGGCCCACCGGGTTGTTATTAAGTTCGTGGGGGAGGAGGAGTACCGGGACTTCCTCCGTAGGTACAGGGGATGTACGTTGCCGTTGCCAGATGATGCCGGCTCTGTGGCGATTTCAGACCGCAGTGGTGCCCTGACTTATGTCAGTATCCATGGTGCGCCCCTGGATTTCCCTGATGACCTCCTCCGGCGTTACTTCCGGGGGTTTGGTACTGTTGTCAGCGTGCGGGTGAACACGCTCTCCTCGGGGCAGTATGCTGGGAGGCGAACAAACATTCGCACGTTGGGGATGCGCCTGCGGTCGGATATTCCTTCTTCTGTCCGGCTTATGGAATACTACGTCCAGGTGTATTATGCCTAGCAGCCTCGTACCTGTTTCCGGTGTGGCCTGTTGGGGCATCAGGCTGCCGGGTGCTCTGAGGCCCCAGCTGCTCCTGTCAACTTGTTCCGAGACGAGGATTTCCCGCCGCTCCCTCTGGAGGCAGTCTCCGGTGATGATGATGAGGAGGTGCGCGTCCCGTTTGCTGGTGCAGCTCCCCCCAGCGGCGCCTGATGTTCCTCCAGTTGTTGCCGTCCCTCCTCCGGTTCTTGAGGTACCGTCGGTTGGTCTGCCTGATCCTGTCGCTGTCCCAGCTGCTCCCGTGGGCCTTCCTGGAGCTCCCTGTGTGACGTCGCTGTCTTCTCCCTCGTCTTCTGATGCTTCGCCTGGCCCTGTGTCCGTGACTTGGGTCCCGGATGTGCTGGGGTGGCTGCGGAGCCTCCTGCTGTGTCTTGCCCGGTTCCCCCTGTGGTAGAGGCTGCTGCCGTTCTATGTCGGGCGTCGGTTCATGCGGCTCGTGGTACCCGTGTTTCTGGGTCCGCTTCCGGCTCTGACGATATCCGGCCAGTGCCCAAACGTTCCCGGCGTTCGTCTTCTGCCTGGGCCGACGTTGGTGACTTCAATGACTGCGGGTCTTCGGGTATTGACGGTGTGGATACGGATACGTCGATGTCTCCGCGGTTCATGGTGGCGGAGGTCCATGTGCCTGCTGGTGCTGGTGCCTGTGTCTCGGACGTGCCTTCGGTTCTTTCTCCGCCGGGGGACTCTCCACAGTGGGGGGTGGTGGCTTCCGCTGCCAGGGATGGTGTGGACTCTGGTGCTGGGCGGGGCCTGGTGGTGACGTTACGGAAGGATGCGCGCCGTCCGGGTTCCCTGCTGTCGTCTGGTGGTGTGCTCGGGGCCGCTGGTGCGCTTTGGGGCCCTGGGGGACGTGTTGCCGGCGTCTGTGATGCCGCCGGGTCATTGGTCGAAGATTGCCGAGTTACTGCTGTCTGACGGACCAGAGTACTTTCATGGTGGGCAAGTTCTCTTCCTGTGGGAGCAAGTAGCGACTTCTCGCCTCATGAGTACTACCATCTGGGTCCCCAGTTTGCAGGTGTTTGTTGACCCGGTTCCGGATGTTATGGCGTCCCCGGTGGATGGACGGAACCCTTTGCAATGGGTGTTCTGGGAGGCGTTCAATGGTACGGTTCCCGCGGGCCAAGTTCCCGGGCAAGTATGTGTTCTGATTTTCTGTGTATTTGCTCTATGACATGCTGTGTGCCCCTCTGGCTGTTTGTTTGCCCTGTTATATTATGTGCTTTTGCCTCTCCCTTTGTGCATGTCTTTGCTGTGTGGCATATTAGTTTCTAATGCTTGGCGTCACTCGTTTCGCGTTTTGGCTTGGCGTTTCGCCTTTCCTGGCTTCGCGATTCACCCTTCACAGGTACGCCTGGGCGCATCCGATCCCACGATCGTCGTCGCCCCTAACTCAACAACACCACCACCCTCGTACAACAAGTACAAAAAAAATCGCCAACAGAACCTAAACACCTAACTTAACCAATGCCTAAATATGCACATTTAACATACGATATTAATTTATATTTAAGAAAATTTCTATTTCGAATGAACAGCATTTAAAAACTGATGCATGGGTCTTTGGAGTCGACCGCTGGATTGAATAGACTTGGTCTGTGATCCCGGTGTTCGTTGTACGTGCAAATATGTTTGTCTCGACTAGATAACTATCACGAGGACCCCTTGACCACTGTACCTGCAGCACGTGGAGGTATTTGTGGACAGGGAGCTGGGAAATGAGGACAGAAGTTGAGGCCACTGTCCTAGCTCACGTCTCGGCTGCATGTCTTCGTATCCTTTCCAAATGCCAATTTCTTACCGGCTATATATTATTCGGTTCACTAGAGCCTCTAGCACGAGAGCTAGAACGGTTCTCTAGTGCTAGAGACCTAGCAGAGTTCCTAGTGTTGTTGTTAAAGATTCGCTACCTGGAACAAAGTTCAAAGTAGCACGGGCTATGGTGAGCCCGTAGTGCCTTAAGAAGGGGGGTTCCTAGTGCCCACCTCCTGGCTTCTCAATAAGGACGACAGCTGTACGGTGGGTAGAGTGGTTGAGAGCAACAAGGGCAGCAGTTGAGGCAAGAGATGATTGCATGGAACTGAGCCCGCACCTGACCTAATGACATAATGGAATTTTAATTTTCTTTTTGTAGCTTAATTCGCCATAAATGAGCTTTGCTTCAATGCTTTAAATGGTTTTACCTGTTCGCTGCCTCGACACAGACTGTTTAAGTGATTGCGACATCGACCCTCAGACTATAAATGACATGTCCCAATTTTTAAATCGTAGAGGCACTTTTTTAAAGTGAAGAAAGTAGTTTCTAACCTGAGTGAACTATCTAGTCACTATGTTTAGAGTTTGCTCATTGATGGAACATCAATAAAATAACAGAATTGCACTTATTTATTTATTTATTTATTTACAAGAAGGTAGGATGGGTTTGTGAGATTACATAATATTAGTAATTTTACATTCTTGCAAAGTCACTAACTAACACGTACAGCGTTTCGTCCAGCATTCATCTAATTGACAGTTAGTCTAAAGGCGAGATTCTAAACAGACGAGCCTAATCAGATCAGCCCACTATCTTGAGTGCCACCCTTACAATGGAACAGTGACATTCAGATACCCAGCTGGGGTCAGGCACGTGCCGTCTCTGGGGACACCATCCATGGCAGATATATAGATCAACCAATAATTACTCCAGTTATAATAAATAATATAGCTTACTAATATTTCACAGAAACCTTTCACACAGAAAGTTCGACGCGAGGGTCACACAGAAAGTTCGACCCGAGAGCCACACAGACGGTTCGACGCGAGGGTCACAAAAGGGCAACTAAAAAGATCAATGCAGAAATCTATTAGTCGCTTGTGAGAATGTCTGCAACAGGATTGCAGTCTTGCATCGTCCATCTTTCTCGTCCATCAACCACGTTTACGTACTGTGTTTTCAGTCTCGTTCATCAATGTTAACGTACTGTGTATTCAGTCTCGTTCATCAATGTTAACATACTGTGTATTCAGTCTCGTTCATCAATGTTAACATTCTGTGTATTCAAAATCGTTTTTTCCTCTGATATAACTTAATTTTACTATATATTAGAATTTTATGTACTATTTGCCGTAGGTTTGATTAGGTGTTTGGGCTCTGTTGGTAATTAATTGTATTTGCAGTACGTGAGTTAAGCTTTTGTGGGGTTCGAACACAGGAAGATAGCGAAACATTGCTCAATAACACAATGAGTTGCGAGTCGTGTGTAAACGTTTTTTTTTTCATGCATAAACAAAGGGTTTGGTGTCTGGATTAATGAGAATTAAGTCTTTGTTTATGAGGACGGCCTGGCCCCTGAGGCTGTTCTGAGAACGTTCGAAGCTGCCCTCAGAACGCTCGAAGCTGCCCTCAGAACGCTCGAAGCTGCCCTCAGAACGCTCGAAGCTGCCCTCAGAACGCTCGAAGCTGCCCTCAGAACGCTCGAAGCTGCCCTCAGGACGCTCGAAGCTGCCCTGAGAACGCTCGAAGCTGCCCTGAGAACGGTCGAAGCTGCCCTCGGGACGGTCGAAGCTGCCCTGAGAACGGTCGAAGCTGCCCTCAGGACGGTCGAAGCTGCCCTGAGAACGCTCGAAGCTGCCCTGAGAACGCTCGAAGCTGCTGAGAACGTTCGAGGCTGTCGACCCGCGTGCAAATGTCGTCGGTCGCTCCAGAAATTATTGTTCCATTATTCATCGCACCTCGGCGGCTACCCCGAACCTTAATAGTCGTTAGTGATAATGAGATTCACTTTATTAGAGACTTTTTTTCTGGCTTACACGGCTTTATCGCACGAGTTAACGAACTGGCTTTAATGGATTCACACTAATAAAAGATGCGAGAACTTATTTATTAACACAAATATTAGTCCATTATCTTTGGTTAATTACATGAAAGAAATAAGACGTTTAGTATGGATTTCTGGTAGAATGGTCAACAAATTTGTAAAATTGAGAGAGAGAGAGAGAGACCAACCCTCACGTGAGCTAGAGAACACCAGTTGTGGACGGAGAGGCGAGTGAAATATTTGTGTTCTTGATAAGTTAACCTTAAGGCAATGTGCGTGAGTATCCCCCACTGAGCCCCACTTACATTGCTCTGGCTCAGCACATACGGTCCAGATTTGTGTTTCTTTGGAACATACTTTGGTACAGGGAAGGTAGTATCTTGCTTCCCTTTGCCAGGTTTGTTATCATATAGTTGTAAATCCGTGAAGATTGCCAGTCTCCTGTATTTTGTTCATGTCACCATCATTACTTCTCTTGGTCCATTGAGCACCAGGGGCGAGCAACTACAGTATGCTGGTCATCTGCGTTGGTTTTGGGACTTTTGCTAGTCTTGAGTATGTGGTGCAAGTCAATATTATTATATTTGTATGTTTACCTCCGTAAATTGTTGCTATACACCGAGGGGCACCTTGGCGGGGTTGACCTTTGCAGACTAGCCTGGGCTGGCCTAGCCACTACCTCTCATCTTCCTCTAAGATCGAAAAAAAAGTCGGTAATCAATAATCGGCTTTTACGGCTCATCGGGAATATCATTAACTACTCAAACACCAGCAGGAATTTATACATGTTGAGTGTCATCTGCATGCGTACTCAACCTCCCCTGCATCATTCTTACTCTCACCTGAATCATTTTCATCATCCCATAAAACATTCTTACTCTCCCCTGAAACATTTTTACTTTCCCTGAAACATTTTCCCCTCTTTCCCGAAACATTTCCGCCCTCCCATGCATCGTGTCCGGCTGGAAATACGGAACGAGTATTGCCCAAATATCTACCTTGAGTCACTATCGATGGCAGCAAACTACATGTCCACAGCCGCTGTACATCTGTATTTCCTAAATCTGCAGCTTGCCCGTCAGATATAATACAAACCATAGTTAACTGACTTTATATCCAGCCATACTGCTGTTCTCCTCGGAATCCCGTGACTCCTCTTAGTAAACTGAGCTTTAAAAGAATATTGAAGCGACCCAGTAAGTCTCTTGTAATCTTAAGTCTTTACAGATAAAAGTGAATTGGCTTTTCAGAGAGAGTCCGTCCCAGAGGCCTGAGGATCTGATGGAGAGACCAGAGAATTTCCGCTACTGCGGTTACAAAGAAAGTTTGACGCTAGGGCCACGCAGAAAGTTTGACGCTAGGGCCACACAAAGTTTGACGTGAGGGCCACACAGAAAGTTTGACGCGAGGGCCACACAGAAAGTTTGACGCGAGGGCCACACAGAAAGTTTGACGCTAGGGCCACACAGAAAGTTTGACGCGAGGGCCACACAGAAAGTTTGACGCTAGGGCCACACAGAAAGTTTGACGCGAGGGCCACACAGAAAGTTCGACGCGAGGGCCACATAGAAAGTTGATGTGTCGGCCATAAAGGCATCACAGGGGCCATAGTGAAAGCCACCATAGGGAGCATAAGCTACAGTGGCCTCATCTTCGAGCAAGAACCTTTATCACCACAAATGACTTCCCTCGTTGGACGAACTCAAGAAAATTACAAGAAACAAAGAGGACTTGCGGTAAATTTATAAAGTTCCCGCTGAAAGTTATATACTTAAAAAACTTTTGAAGATGTGCCCCTGAAGGAAGAGAGAGAGAGAGGAGCAGGAGGAAGTCTCGCCACTAACACAAAGCAAAAATTGGACATGGAATGATCCGACGCGGTATTAAATGATCCAGAAAGTACACAAAGTAAATCCAGTAGACACGAAGGAAAATGAGGGTCGAGGCAATAGGGTACCAAGAGTCGCATAGTAACCTGTCAATAGTACTGTGTTGATTGTTTTTCTTCATGCATTTTTGTGTGCTTGGACTCTCCTAATGGTTACCTTGTACTGGTGCCTATAGGGTCGAGTTTCAGATCTAAAGCCTCACTAGTCAGCTGTCGAACGTTTAGTGGAGCTATGAGCCAGCTTAACAAGTTGAGACTGGATATATTGAAGTCTTTTTTTTTTCTTGCAACACGTGCAGTTTGCATCAAGATTCTTCATGTCGATGACTGCACGATACACAACAACTACTCTGGAACACAACAACTCTGGAACACAACTCTGGAACACAACTCTGGAACATAACTACTGCTCTGGAACACAACTCTGGAACAAAACTACTGCTCTGGAACACAACTCTGGAACATAACTACTACTCTGGAACACAACAACAACAATGGAACACAACAACAACAATGGAACACAACAACAACAATGGAACACAACAACAATGGAACACAACAACAACAATGGAACACAACAACAACAATGGAACACTATGACAACCAATGCAGTATTTTCCTGAGCCTATTTCCTATTCATTGCCTTTCACAATATCAATACAAATTATGTTATAAATATTTTGTTTCCAGACTAAAAAATATATACATTAGAGTTCAGGTAATGATTAATAATTCAGTTTATATAATACTTCCTCAGTATATTAGGAGCCGATGTTAGATAAGTATGAAAACAAATTATTTTTTCAGGTCTCGAATTTTTCAGCGAACATTTAGAAAACAAAAACAAATAAAGCTTGTTTATTTTCTATAATATTTTACGGAGCTAAACCTCGCGTGTTCTGAATTGCCGTATATAAATTTGGATATATAACAAAATATTTTCTCTCGCTTAAAAGTTCAAAATACACTAGTTTTGCTAAAAAGTGTTCAGTTGGTGCTGAGGCACACTTAAGTGATTTACTACAGTGGTTTGAAGCTAAACTTTCAAGGAGCCAGATACAAATAGAGAAAATGTAAAATTCGCGTAGATTAATTTTTTGGGAAAGAGCAAATCGACGCGGCGGTGGTTCCAAGATTTGTTTAATTAAGCTGTTAACGGCTCACTGCTTAACGTTAGAGGAACGGCCTTAATTGCTGGCCGACCCGCCGTTAAAACCCTGATTAGTGGCATTCGGAGTAACGCCATATTTATTGTCACTTTGTTCTTTTGCCTATACGTCTGTAGCACACAGGTGCCACAGACGTATAGACAAAAGACGTATAGGTGGTGGAGCCGGGTCTGTGGCACAAGTGTACAAGTCTGTGACACTACCATCTGTCCTCCCAATTAAACCGGGGGGTGTGATATTTTGACGTTACCGAACATGGCGTCGATAAACGGCACTTCTGTGAAGTTAAAGCTTCAGGTATTGACCCTTCAGATTATACTCCTGTCAAGATACGAGGAGAGGCTTGAGTTGTGAGGGCAAGATATCTTGAGATCTTACACCAGCTTATATATCATCTTAGCCGTATCTGAGCCATCTTGAGGACCATGCCTTCACAGGAGAGGTCGCGCCGTAGTCATTGCTCGCTCTGCCTCGCCACGTGTCATAATATAAAGAGGTAATGAGATGTATGAGTATGTAAGAGCCGCGTCGACTGACCAGAGAGCTGCCAGATGGTCAGGTGCACCAGGCGTGTTATGGATGCTCCGAGACTGATAACAGCAGGTGACAGGAGGGAGGAATAATTGTGTGACATTGCTCCATTTTTCTCTAGAGCAAATAACTGTACGTGTGTGTGTGGGGGGGGGGGGGGGGCGGGGGAACTTAAAAATAAATAGTAGTAACAGTTGATTGACAGTTGAGAGGCGGGCCGGAAGAGCAGAGCTCAACCCCTGCAAGCACAACTAGGTGAATACAACTTTTTGAATACAACTATAAATTTTGTTGAGTACACGTTTTTATTTCTGTTGGTTTAAACTAATGTATTCCCATTCATCAGTTTTCCTGCACAAGAGACAAGACATATATAGGCACAGGAATAGATTTACTACCATTTTGAATTTGGTTATGCAAAAAAATGCGCCAGGAGAACAGGAGCTGCCTGGCACTGGCCAACAGGAGCTGCCTGGCACTGGCCAACAGGAGCTGCCTGGCACTGGCCAACAGGAGCTGCCTGGCACTGGCCAACAGGAGCTGCCTGGCACTGGCCAACAGGAGCTGCCTGGCACTGGCCAACAGGAGCTGCCTGGCACTGGCCAACAGGAGCTGCCTGGCACTGGTCAACAGGAGCTGCCTGGCACTGGCCAACAGGAGCTGCCTGGCACTGGCCAACAGGAGCTGCCTGGCACTGGCCAACAGGAGCTGCCTGGCACTGGCCAACAGGAGCTGCCTGGCACTGGCCAACAGGAGCTGCCTGGCACTGGCCAACAGGAGCTGCCTGGCACTGGCCAACAGGAGCTGCCTGGCACTGGCCAACAGGAGCTGCCTGGCACTGGCCAACAGGAGCTGCCTGGCACTGGCCAACAGGAGCTGCCTGGCACTGGCCAACAGGAGCTGCCTGGCACTGGCCAACAGGAGCTGCCTGGCACTGGCCAACAGGAGCTGCCTGGCACTGGCCAACAGGAGCTGCCTGGCACTGGCCAACAGGAGCTGCCTGGCACTGGCCAACAGGAGCTGCCTGGCACTGGCCAACAGGAGCTGCCTGCCACTGGCCAACAGGAGCTGCCTGCCACTGGGCAACAGGAGCTGCCTGCCACTGGGCAACAGGAGCTGCCTGGCACTGGCCAACAGGAGCTGCCTGGCACTGGCCAACAGGAGCTGCCTGGCACTGGCCAAC
>NC_091231.1:15289253-15304253 GCF_040958095.1 Procambarus clarkii | reverse complement strand
TCTTTTCTCAATCTTTGGCGGCTTTGTTTACAATTATTAAACAGTTAATGAGCTCTGAAGTACCAGGAGGCTGTTTATTGATTGGCAAGTTTTCATGCTTGTAAACTGTTTAAGAAATGTATCCAAAGCCGTTAAAGATTGAGGAAAGATGGACACGTTCGTAAGTGCTTGCGTAAGTGGTTTCGTGAATCTGGCCCCTGGTCACTAACCGCACTGTGGTCACCATAGACACTAGCACCTTGTACTCGTCTAGTTACGCTGGCTGAGGACATTACTGTACCCGCACATCGCCATTCATGGGATTACTGTACCCTCTCAAAAATGTCCTTAACCTGCTTGTAAACTTTAGCTGAAGTAGGAAGATATTGTTCTGCGCCACAAACGGTTGAGGGCATGATCACAATGCATGATTTTCGCACTTTAAAGAAAATGGAATTCAGAATTATGCGCACAGCGTGAAGGTTCATTGTGTTAAGTCCAGTAGAAGATGATGAGGTGTGCGCTGTTAGACGAGATTATGTTCTCTCTCTCTCATTCTCCCTCTCCCTCTCTTCCTTCCCTCCTCTTCCGTCACTAGCAGGGAAAAGAAACTAACACTGTGTATTCGCGTTGTGCTATACTTGCATCTACCAATAATAATAACACTGTCGTAAGAGTTACCAATAGCAATACAATTTGCAACATTAATATATCCTGGCCGGAACACTGTGAGTATTAGTGGCTTTAGGCATAGTAACTCTCCCTTCAGATCCAACATTCTCTTTGTAACTCATTTTGAGTGTACTATTACCTAAGTAAACATTATTATTATTATTAATAGCATCTTACTACCTCTGTAACTATTGCTATTACTACGGTTACTAGTGATGCACATGGTAATAAATATATTACCAGCAGTTGTACTAGTCATGGGTTTTAAAGTCTTTCTGATCCCACTGCTGGTCCTTTGTTAGCACCCACACAGCTCACTGGTGGAGCTGCTTGCTAGACACAACATTCTCTCTGCCTCACATTGTACCTCCTGAGGTAAACATTACCTACGCCATGGTGAATGTGACGTGTGAGAGTGCTGCTGCTGCTGCTCGCCTGGCTCCTGCACGGCGGCACTCTTCCCTGCACCAGCCAGCTGCACGGAAGTGACACACTAACTATAATGGCCGTGACACACAGCTCCCCGACACACAGCTCCCCGACACACAGCTCCCCGACACACAGCTGCCCGACACACAGCTGCCCGACACACAGCTGCCCGACACACAGCTGCCCGACACACAGCTGCCCGACACACAGCTGCCCGACACACAGCTGCCCGACACACAGCTGCCCGACACACAGCTGCCCGACACACAGCTCCCCGACACACAGCTCCCCGACACACAGCTCCCCGGGGTGAGAGGTAACATTCACTAGAGGGAAGTGACAGAATGTCGAGAGGGGAGAGAAGCAGAGTGGCATGGAAGGATTTACAGCATTCCTGGGGAAGGGGGGGGGGGGGTTGACAGCCTGTCAAGGGGGGGGTGACAGCGTTTCAAGAGGGGGGGGGGCTTGACAGCGTGTCAAGGCAGGATTGACGTCACGCTGAACGAAGTGCCAGCAGCAGTTCGCTTGGGGGAAAGCGTAACGTAACTGCGATGAGCGTGGGAAATAGAGTGCGCGTCTACAACCCGTTCTCGAACTTTCGTATAGTCAATATTGACTTATTAAATACATGCACATGTGACATACTAAACATACTAGTTTACCTTGAAAAGCTTCATAGAAAACACCGACCTTACCTAACCTTCTTAGTATGTTAAGATAAGCATCTTATTGCTTCGTAGTTACAATTATTACTTAACCTATTATAGGTATAGATTTATTATATTATAGATTATTAAAAATCACTGATAAACTTAGACGGTTAGTGGGTATTATTAGTATGAAATATTCTAACCTTATATAACTAGAAGGATTCGACAATCATCATGGAACCGGTACTGACTACGTGAGTGTTCGGAACACGTGAGTATTCGGCACGTGGTCTCATCATTAATGGCAATTCTTCACAATGTGTTGTACCGACCAGCCGGTCAACACTGTAGCTGTGTACGACTACAATCATTTATATTTATTATGAGCTTGTGGTAAATCTATGACTCGGTTTACTAGCATTAAACTAACCCAATTGGGGCTGTGAGTCTCGTGTCATTTAACCATCCAACCTAAAATGTCTTAAATTGGCTATATCTTGAGGTTATCTTGAGATGATTTCGGGGCTTTAGTGTCCCCGCGGCCCGGTCCTCGACCAGGCCTGCACCCCCAGGAAGCAGCCCGTGACAGCTGACTAACACCCAGGTACCTAATTTACTGCTAGGTAACAGGGGCATAGGGTGAAGGAAACTCTGCCCATTGTTTCTCGCCGGCGCCTGGGATCGAACCAAGGACCACAGGATCACAAGTCCCGCGTGCTGTCCACTCGGCCGACCGGCTAATACAAAATAGGTACACGGTGGGAGGGAATGACTAGGGGAAAGCGCCAAGTCATTACTACTATAAAGCACTTGGAAAGGCTCAGCATTTGGGATAGGACGGGGGGAGGGGAATGGTTCCCAACCACTTGGACGGTCGGGGATTGAACGCCGACCTGCAGGAAGCAACACCGTCGCTCTACCGTCCAGCCTAAGTGGTTTGGTACACGGAATTGAAACACTTCCCTTTTGTTGTCGTAGACGAATCCGGCTGTCAATTCAGGTATTTTTTATTTCAAATACCAACAATGTGTTTCAAGTGCCACACACACACACACACACACACACACACACACACACACACACACACACACACACACACACAGAGTTGTGTGTGTGTGTGCGAGAAGAGTTGTGACAGATGAGGATTGCAGGATCCTCCAAGAGGACCTGAACAGGTTGCAGAGATGGTCAGAGAAATGGCTACTGGAATTCAACACGAGCAAATGTAAAGTTATGGAAATGGGACTAGGAGACAGGAGACCAAAGGAACAGTACACAATGAAGGGGAACAGCCTACCTGTAACGACGCGTGAAAGAGACCTGGGGGTGGACGTAACACCTAATCTATCTCATGAGGCACATATAAATAGGATAACGACAGCAGCGTACTCTACACTGGCAAAAGTTAGAACATCATTCAGAAACCTAAGTAAGGAGGCATTTAGGGCGCTTTACACTGCCTACGTAAGGCCAGTCTTAGAGTATGCTGCCTCATCATGGAGTCCCCATCTGAAGAAGCATATAATGAAACTGGAAAAAATTCAGAGGTTTGCAACGAGACTCGTCCCAGAGCTACGAGGGATGGGGTATGAGGAGCGCCTGAGGGAACTGTGCCTTACGACACTAGAAAGAAGAAGGGAGAGGGGGGACATGATAGGAACGTATAAGATACTCAGAGGGATTGACAGAGTGGACATAGACGAAATGTTCACACGGAATAGTAACAGAACGAGGGGACATGGATGGAAGCTTGAAACTCAGATGAGTCACAGAGATGTTCGGAAGTTTTCTTTTAGCGTGAGAGCAGTGGGAAAATGGAATGCACTTCAGGAACAGGTTGTGGAAGCAAATACTATCCATAATTTTAAAACCAGGTATGATAGGGAAATGGGACAGGAGTCATTGCTGTAAACAACCGATGCTCGAAAGGCGGGATCCAAGAGTCAATGCTCGATCCTGCAGACACAACTAGGTGAGTACACACAATGTGTGTGTGTGTGTGTTGGGTGGGGAGGCTTGATGCAGTAATGACCTCAAAAATATGGTTCTCTTTGAGTTTTATTAATAAGTGGAAGGAGCAGTTTATTCTAATTTTACTAATATCTTATAATTTAGAGAAGAATAATTTGTTAATTGTAGTCCTGAGACTACAATTATTGTTTTAATCTCAAGTCTCTGGCATATTATTTTCTCTTTATGAGCAACTAACGTATTTCGATGTTTAAATAATACAAAATCAGCAGCAATATTATTTTCTGCATATTATTTCCCGCATATTATTTCCCGCATATTGTACTGAAAGTCAGTCATTGTTGTCGGAAATTTCCGTCATGGGCAACAGCGGGACGATAGTGCTAAACTAAATACACATAAAAACTTATTTCAATTTCAACTTGTTTGACTCGCCACACTCTACTTGGTCTGGGTAATGTTGAAGGACTCGCCACACTCTACTTCCTCTGGGTAATAGTCAAGGACTCGTTACACTCTACCTCCTCTCACCAAAGATGAACAACTCGTCAAAATCGTCTTCGGGGGAGTAGTAAAAAATTTGGAAAATATATTCTTGGTGTCTTTGGCTTTCCCCTCTGAGTTATGGCTGCTGCTGTTGCTCGCCCCTCTGTGATGGCCCATTATATGTACACAATATATCATATGTGGAAAATTTATGGTCGGGGTCAGCAGGAGGGGGGGGGAGCAAATGAAAATAGTGGAAAATAACTGATTTATTTATGGTTAGTGTTATTAATTGGTGTTTTATAGATCACACTTGTTCGTATATTCATTAGTTTATTTGTATACAGAGAGAGAACAATTCGTGCAGCCATGTTACGTAATGGAATGTTAATTACCGGTGTTAAGGTTGTTATTGTTAGTTATTCTGCAACGTTGGTCATGAATGGTGCAAAGGTTCAATGGCACTGGTGAGGGTGTGGCTCTGGTGGGGGGTGGTGTGGCTCTGGTGGATGATGGTGTGGCTCTGGTGGAGGATGGTGTAACACTGTTGAATTGTGTGAATGAAGATGAACAAAATTTCTATTTTGAATACTCCAATGTTTTTTTTCTGTTTAAAATATTTTTACTTGTGTTTGAAGATTGAACAGACATTCGATGCACATATTACCTCCTTTTTGTCCAGAATTCTTAAATGTAAAATAATTTAGCACAGGAGTTGATTTTGAAATTGAAAGCAAGAGAAAAAATAAAAATCATGAATTTGTTCCCCTGCGACATTTTAGGTAATAGTCGAGGCAGCGGTGAAATAGGCAGACCCAATTAGACCCGACAGTTTCTAATAGGGTTGAAAATTTATGACGAGGAGCAAGTAATTTTTGTTCCAATTTATTTATACTGCAGAAACATTTTTTTTTATATATAATTTTGTATTTCATATTTTCATTCTTTTGTCATGACGGTCTTAATGTTTACCAAAACAGAAAATGTATGATTGAACCTCGACCTTCCCTCAGGGTAGGCTGGTTAAAATGTCGACCACAGCTTGGGTGAACATAGCCTGGTCGACCACAGCTTGGGTGAACTTAGCCTGGTCGACCACAGCTTGGGTGAACTTAGCCTGGTCGACCACAGCTTGGGTGAACATAGCCTGGTCGACCACAGCTTGGGTGAACATAGCCTGGTCGACCACAGCTTGGGTGAACATAGCCTGGTCGACCACAGCTTGGGTGCACTTAGCCTGGTCGACCACAGCTTGGGTGAACATAGCCTGGTCGACCACAGCTTGGGTGAACATAGCCTGGTCGACCACAGCTTGGGTGAACATAACCTGGTCGACCACAGCTTTGGGTAAACATAGCCTGGTCGATCACAGCTTGGGTGAACATAGCCTGGTCGACCAGAGCTTGGGTGAACTTAGCCTGGTCGACCACAGCTTGGGTGAACATAGCCTGGTCGACCACAGCTTGGGTGAACTTAGCCTGGTCGACCACAGCTTGGGTGAACATAGCCTGGTCGACCACAGCTTGGGTGAACATAGCCTGGTCGACCACAGCTTGGGTGAACATAGCCTGGTCGACCACAGCTTGGGTGCACTTAGCCTGGTCGACCACAGCTTGGGTGAACATAGCCTGGTCGACCACAGCTTGGGTGAACATAGCCTGGTCGACCACAGCTTGGGTGAACATAACCTGGTCGACCACAGCTTTGGGTAAACATAGCCTGGTCGATCACAGCTTGGGTGAACATAGCCTGGTCGACCAGAGCTTGGGTGAACTTAGCCTGGTCGATCACAGCTTGGATGAACATAGCCTGGTCGACCAGAGCTTGGGTGAACTTAGCCTGGTCGACCACAGCTTGGGTGAACATAGCCTGGTCGACCACAGCTTGGGTGAACATAAGCTGGTCGACCACAGCTTGGCTGAACATAACCTGGTCGACCACTGAGAGCGCCTCCTGGGTCCTGGGTCTTCCTGCCGCCTCTGATAAGCCTCATTAGTTTTTCTTGCTAAGTGGTTCTTGAAACTTTCCTGGTAAGCCTCTTTAACCTTTTATTCAGGTTCAGTAAATTTGTGGAGGAGCGAAAGGTCGTCCAGCACACTTGACCTCGTTCACAACCCGTCCTCAGCGCTCTGCCTAATGACCATCACGATATAAGCACATAAAGACATACAAATAAGCTACAAGTCTGACTTCGAATAACCTATTGGATTCCATTTGTGTGTGTGTACTTATTTTACTCTCAGGTACTTATTTTACTGCTAGGCGAACAGGTGCATCAGAACGAAAGAAACTTCCCATTTGTTTCCACCTCCACCGGGGATCGAACCCGAAACCTCAGGACTATAAAACCGAAGCGCTGTCCGCTCAGCTTCCAGGCCCCTTTATTGATCCTAATATCGCCCTATATGTCACTTCTGTTTTCCATAGTTTTGTCTAATCGTTCACCGACATTTTCCTTCTTAAGACAATGCAGTATTTTAAGCTGCTTTATCGCTTTGATCGTAATATCGTTCACATAGTTGCTTTCCGAATCTCTCCTTATATTAATGTACTCGTTCCTAGCTCTGTTGCATCTAATCTTATTGTCCTCTGCCCTTTGTTCTCTGTACATTCTCCACTCTCTCCTGCTTCTCATTTTTGCTTCCGCCTTTTTCCTAAAATCATGAGTTTTTATATTTCCTTCTACTGTTGATCTTTACTCTTGGTATACAACTCTCTTCTATCCCCTATAATAGAGTCGACCCCCACTACAATAGGGTCGCCCCTACTATAGAGTCGACCCCCTACAATAGAGTCGCCCCCCTACAATAGAGTCACCCCCTTACAATAGAGTCTGACCAAATACCAACAATTTAAGAAACTTTGGCTTCAAGGAAACCACCGTACAGTCAATGAGAGGAAGACAATAGCATACACAAAGAATTCTAATCATTGCGAGTGAGTACAGTCAGTGAGCTAATGAGCTCGTCCCCCCTCGGCAGTACTGCAATTAACGAAACATGACTCTGATTTACTAGACCAAGCTAAAAATTGCGTTACTCTCATACGAACAAGAGTGACAGCAAAAGGGTGGTGGTGATTAAATCATATTTGTAATTAATTCAGTGTAATCAAATTGTATCATGCAGTGAGTGAGGCAAAGAAAGCCAGCAGGGTGGGTTAGTGGAGAGCTGGCACAGAGAGGGACATAGCGGCATATATAATTAAGTTTTCAGCCACTAGCAATTATATTTCGTTGTTTTATGTACTGACTAATGTGAAAAAAATGTCCTTTTTAATAAAAAGGCAGCAAAATGGAAAACTGTTTTTAGTAAGAGCCAAGTGCTTTATTACACACACGCACATTCTATATATATATATATATATATATATATATATATATATATATATATATATATATATATATATATATATATCTAATATATATATATATATATATATATGTTCCATTGAATATGACCGCATATTCTGTATTTATTATTTCCTGGTTTAGGGCTTCTATCCCTGTAACTATTTTCTTAGCATCAGGGCTTAGTTGAAATAGGAGTTCTCCAAAACTCATTTTCGTACTTTTAAGGTGAAGAAAAGAAGTGATTTACTATAGAGTGTATTACACTTATTTATACAATTTGCACAACGTTTCGAACTTCCATGGTTCGAAATATAATTTCGATGATTCCATATATAACCCCCCCCTGGGGGGGGGGGGTTACGACAGGTCACAAGACCTGGAGAGGGGGGAGGGGTACTCCAAGAAGAAACCAGGTGTGTGTGGTTTTTATTTGTTCAGGTGTGTGGAGTCACACCAAGAAGAGGCCAGGTGTGTTCACCGGGTCAACAGAACTTACGGATCTTTGGTGAATGTGATATAGCTTAAGGGATCGGAATCATTTGTTTTTAAACTTGCTCAAACTCTCTCAATTTTTTTTATTTATTTTTTTTTGGCATAATCTACATAACAAATGCACCAACTTTTCCTAATGGATCAACATTTTAACATGAACACAGAGAAATATACACAATAAATAATATTAATGAATTGAAAAAAAAATCATTTTCGTATTAACATTAAAGATAGTAAAAGTCACCAATTTGTCTTGAATTCATTATGGTCTCAGAATGGTTTATAATGATCATTGTCATTTGTTTGACTTTGCGTCATCATCATTACAAAAACAGGGGCTAACTCTGTTTTTATTTTGTACCGTGACTCTTGTTATCCATGTAAACCTGAGCTTTGTTTGCCAGGAAAGTTATTTAGAAAAACCCTTCACTGGGGGTATATGTTTTATAACATGCTAACTTTAAAAGTCTGGTGCAGTGATTTTTGCCTTGGGCTTCGACTCCCCCTGAAAACACCTGCTGTTAAATATGAACAGGTTATATTTTACAATTCTGATCACGGAATGTGTGAGGGGTCGACACACCAGTCAAGGAAAACATGTACCAGGTTTTTGAGCCAGAGGTGAGGAGCATTGGTGGGGTGACTGGTGAGGGTGTGGTGGTGGTGACTGGTGAGGGTGTGGTGGTGGTGGCTGGTGAGGGTGGGGTGGTGGTGACTGGTGAGGGTGTGGTGGTGGTGGTGGTGACTGGTGAGGGTGTGGTGGTGGTGAGGGTGGGGCGGTGGTGACGTTTGGTTCACTAGTCCGCCAGAAGCCGGATTGGTGAACACTGCCCGTCGCCAGAAGCCGGACAGGTGAACACAACCAGAATACAAAACCACCAAGTAAAACCAGGAAAGAAAAGTCACTCCAAAAACCCCTCGCCAAATATAGTCAGGTAAAGGCTAAAATAAGCCGCAGTTTGAGAGAGATAAGGAATATAAGAGAGGAGATGGGAATGAGAAATATTCACTGGCGCTCCGAGTCTCTGCTGAGAGATGTTTTCTTAACCACTATTGACAGGACCAAAACGACAGCATAAATTGATTTTCTGCTTGAACGAGAATGTGTGTTTTCTCCAGATTCCGGAGTTGGACGGCCATTTTTCTCCCTGCAGTAGTGCGAGCGGCCCGTTTAAAGCCTTTTATGATTCACTGTGGGAGGGGTGGCGGGGAGGGGGGGTTGGGAGGGATCAGCAGATAGGCTGTATTGATAGGAGCTTTGTAGAGGGGCTGTGTGGGGGGGGGGGGAATCCCGTGAAGGGGCGGATTATATGGGGATAGGTGGAATGGTTCTGTGGCGGAGGAATACTGGGAAGTCAAGGATGGAATGGTTGGGAAAGGGGAGGGTTCATAGGGACAAAGGTCCCGACACTGGCTACCGTCCTGCCTCCCACAAAACAATAACAGGCGAACTTACGCATATAAAGATAAAGAACTTGGCCTTCAGTAAGGGAAACTCCCAGAGCAGTGAGGACCGTCACATAAGTTAGTTAGGACCATCGACCCCTAGCTGTAAAGGTCAGTGACCTGGTGCTGACCTCGACCCCTCGCAGTGAAGGTCAGTGACACTAGCAGGGGATAATTAGCACATCCATTTCACTCTGTTATTGACGTTCGTCACGCCTCAACGCAAGGCTGAATAACCATCCACGCCCCCCACATATGGTGTTAGGACCATCCACAACACCACACATGGTGTTAGGACCATCCACAACACCACACATGGTGTTAGAACCCTCCACGAACCCCAAATATGGTGTTAGGACCAGCCACAACACCACACATGGTGTTAGAACCCTCCACGAACCCCAAATATGGTGTTAGGACCATCCACAACACCACACATGGTGTTAGAACCCTCCACGAACCCCAAATATGGTGTTAGGACCATCCACGGACCCCAAATATGGTGTTAAGACCATCCACGAACCCCAAATATGGTGTTAGGACCATCCACGAACCCCAAATATGGTGTTAGGACCATCCACGAACCCCAAATATGGTGTTAGGACCATCCACGAACCCCAAATATGGTGTTAGAACCATCCACGAACCCCAAATATGGTGTTAAGACCATCCACGAACCCCAAATATGGTGTTAAGACCATCCACGAACCCCAAATATGGTGTTAAGACCATCCACGAACCCCAAATATGGTGTTAAGACCATCCACAAACCCCAAATATGGTGTTAAGACCATCCACGAACCCCAAATATGGTGTTAAAACCATCCACGAACCCCAAATATGGTGTTAAGACCATCCACGAACCCCAAATATGGTATTAGGACCATCCACGAACCCCAAATATGGTGTTAGGACCATTTACGAACCCCAAATATGCTGTTAAGACCATACACGAACCCCAAATATGGTGTTAGGACCATCCACGAACCCCAAATATGGTGTTAAAACCATCCACGAACCCCAAATATGGTGTTAGGACCATCCACGAACCCCAAATATGAAGTTAGGACCATCCACAACACTACACACGGTGTTAGGAACATCCACAACACCACACACGGTATTAGGACCATCCACGCCCCCCCCCCACACACAGTGTCAACACAGGGAAGCAGGTACACAGAGGGGCCAAAGAGCCAGAGCTCAACCCCCGCAAACACAACTAGGTGAGTACAGAGGGTTCAACATCAGCCCCATCACATCATGCAATATTTTCCGAAGTTGCACAATTCCTGAACGACAAATAATACCGAGTGACATTGTAAGCGGATTTCTTGGTCGTTATCTCACCTCTGAGTCGTCGGGAAGACGGTAGTTAGAAAAGTTGTGTTGGGAGGGAGTCCAACTTGGATTATCTGGCCAGAATACTTCGTCGGCTCCATGGAATCAGATTATAGTAATACACTGCACGCTTTCTCGATTTATATATATATATATATATATATATATATATATATATATATATATATATATATATATATATATATACATATATATATATATATATATATATTACGTGAAAACTTGTACAGGTATATGTATATTTGTATACTTATATATATATATATATATATATATATATATATATATATATATATATATATATATATATATATATATATATATATATGTGTGTGTGTGTGTATATCACGAAAATAAACACGTGATTAAGAATGTGACAATGTCAGACCACGGAGGAAAAATGAAACAGGAAATTTCCTTAAAATTTTTAAATTTGAAGGAAATTTCCTGTTTCATTTTTCCTCCGTGGTCTGACATTGTCATATATATATATATATATATATATATATATATATATATATATATATATATATATATATATATATATATATATATATATATATATATATATATATATATATGAATGCAAAGACGTGTTTGGATTTATGTATATAGCGCTCTGAAGGCTCGTACGTTTGTCCAAGTTTCTGGAATCAAATTGAAATTTAGGACCAAATATTATCTGCTGAAGATTTATATTTAATCCTTTGACAAACAGTATTTATTTGAGGTGAGTTAAGTCCAATACTGGTAAAGTTTCCGAACCTCTCTGAGCTAAGAGCAGGTGGGAAGAGGTCAGGAAGGAATCAGACTGTTTCTTACCTTGCAGTCTCAACCTTCTGTGAAATATCCTCACCATCTTCCGTATTAAGAATTTATCCATCTTAACTCTCGGAAACCGCATTGAGTCCAACGTGGTGGCAGGTCGGGGCTCTACCGGTTGGACAATGGGTGCTCTCGTGGTGGCAGGTCGGGGCTCTACCGGTTGGACAATGGGTGCTCTCGTGGTGGCAGGTCGGGGCTATACCGGTTGGACAATGGGTGCTCTCGTGGTGGCAGGTCGGGACTCTACCGGTTGGACAATGGGTGCTCTCGTGGTGGCAGGTCGGGGCTATACCGGTTGGACAGTGAGTGCTCTCGTGGTGGCAGGTCGGGGCTACACCGGTTGGACAATGGCTACTGACAATAAGACTACCCAACTTGCGCTTCAAGACCACCACTGGCCTCTGGGCCACCACTGGCCTCTGGACCACCACTGGCCTCTACACAGTGAAATGCGGTACAATCGCTGCTTGAATACCAATGGTAACCCTCGATATGCTCAGGGGAAGGTTAAAAGCCATGTGTGTAGAAGTATGCACATATGTAGCAAGATATGTGAGTGTTTGTATCCTTTTGCTTTACATAAACATTTAGTTTAAATACCTCTATGGCAATTCTAAATAATTTATAACACAAAGTTTCGTTATTTTCCTTAAATTGCATAATTTGCCATTTACAGCTTCCAAGCAACAACCTGAATTTTAATCTGAGCTGAACAATGTTTCCCAAAGTAGCAGTTCCAAAACTGTGTTTCCTCGAAGGTTTTGTGATATGACAGAATGTTCTTGGGGAACCGCTACACCAGCCTATGGAAGATAAATTTTTATACACCCTTCAAGAAATATCAATACAACCCCCAACAGTATTTCCACCCCTCCAAGATATTTATACACACATTCCAAAAAATATCTCCACAAGAGCGTGGAGATAAAAGTTGCCTATAAAAATGTTTGATTCTGTACAGCTTGAAAACACAAATCACAGAGCCTACATGCAGAGAAAAAGCAGGAATAATGAAGTAAATACTTGGCTCTGTAGGTATCAGTAGCGGTGTTCCTCCTTACAAGAAAATTACCCTGCCTAATGCCCCTCTGAGGGGAAATTTCCCCGGGCAAGCGATGTGTAGTTAGCTGGGTATTAATGCCCTATTTCCGAATGCTGTCTTGCCAATTCACAAAGTTAAATTAGTATTCCGCACACAATGGCTCGCCATATTGAGTTGAGAGCTTTTATAAGAAGTTTGTTTGGAAGCGGGAGCCGCTTGACCCGTAAATCGAAGCTTGTAAGTTGGGCGAGAGATTTAGAGGAGAGGAGGAGGAGTCTTGCCTGCTCGACTGGAGAGAAGGAACTGATTTAAAAGCGATGACAATGCAAGCAAACTTGACGAAGACTCGCAAGGAGGTGAAGGAGCAGGTGATAGCGAGTTATTAACCATTAGGACAAAAATAGGACAGCATTAAGACCAAGGAAAAAATGATAGACATCATTCGTTGATGTTTATTTTGGGAGTAATAATGGAGGCGCAAGGTAGCTACGGACACCAGTGGAAACGGAGGACAAAATAAGCGGCTTTCACTTAAAGGTGAGACGCGTATTCCAGCAGAGGAAGACAGCCTCCTCCGCGGCGTCAAGTCAGGGCCCTTCCACCAGCCCGTTCACCAGCCCGTCCAACACCCCGTCCAACACCCGTCCACCTCCCACAATAATGTGTATACCACACAACGTCGTCTCTCCCTCGCACTGTTCTCCACATGCCGCTCCTGTTATACAATGTATATAAATTACGAACTGTATATGAAGTCAAAAATAATTCAGAAAGTAAACTGTATATCTTAACTAACTGTGAACTAAAAAACTGCCCAGTTAGAGAATACTGGATGTAACTGACCACATCACATCACACCTGAGACCAAAGATGTAAACTCCACTGATGTGCCTCTTCACGATGTCGCTGATGCTCTGAGGATGGCCGGATGTGACCCAACATCTCTAAGTGCGGTAAACCTTAAGATGATGACTCGTTGATGACTGGGTGATGACTCGGTGATGACTGCGCGTCTGGATCTGTGTCCCGTGAGCAGCCAAGCGCTTGTAGAACCTTGCTCAATCCCGTCCGACATCACTTAAATTAAAAAAGAAGATTGAAAGTGTTGTGGGGGAGGTTTGAGGTCCCCAGAGCCCAGGAGAGAGACGGTGGCCTCATGTGCTCAATGTCACAACTGTTGTAAAGGAATTGTTGTCACCGCGTTGGACAACTCCCGCGGCTGAACAAAAAAAGGAAGATCGAACATCAGGCAAGAATTTCAATCCTCTGAGGCGACGTCAAAGACGAGTCAAACAATGACATGAACCGGATCAAGTCGGCAAGCACTCTGGTTAAAAGATCTGCGGTGTCATGAGCACATCACAGTTGTCAAGGGCACATCACAGGTGTCAACGGCCGTCCACTGAGTGCTATAAAGGAATATCGGGCAAAACTCTGTAATAATATTTGCTCTCAATAATGAGGTAGGAAACGTTATATACCATTTGTGAGATGCGGGATGACTGAACCCCGACGGTACATGTTGGTTGAGCGAGCAGCAGTCTTACTGATGATCACCCCAACACCTGGGGGTTTGTTGTGTGCAGAGAGAGAGAGAGACAGAGCGAGCGAGAGAGAGACAGAGAGAGAGAGAGAGGGAGACAGAGTGCAAAAGAGACAGAGCGAGAGAGACAGAGCGAGCAAGAGAGAGACAGAGGAAGAGAGAGAGACAGAGATAGACAGAGAGAGAGACAGAGATAGACAGAGAGAGAGACAGAGATAGACAGAGAGAGAGACAGAGATAGACAGAGAGAGAGACAGAGCAAGAGTGAGACACAGCAAGGGGAGCTAGAGAGACCACGAGAGACAAGAAGAGAGAGGCAGAGCAAGAGAAAGACAGAGAGCAAGCGAGAAAGAGAGAGCAAGAGAGAGAGAGCAAGAGAGAGAAGACAGATATACACCCGGCAAACAATATCACATAATTACAAAATATCATGAAAGAAGTTTATAATCAGCAAAGACCCAATTACCACACAAATGAGAGGACGAGAATATTGACAAGGAGTAATTACAAAGCACAAGAAAGGAACGGAAACTAAAGTATTTAACTCAAAAAATTAATCAAATGACCAGAGATAAAGTTAAAACGAATTAAAGAACAGAAGTAATTGAGAGAGAGAGAGAGAGAAGAAAAGTCTTCAGGACTCAGGTTATCAACTTTGCGTTCTGTGGTTAATTGAAGGGAATATTACAGGTAACTAAACCAAAGTGTAGACCCAATTATGATGAAAAGATTATTGATAATGATGATAATA
>NC_091231.1:15204253-15284253 GCF_040958095.1 Procambarus clarkii | reverse complement strand
GACTTTCGGATATATGACCCTCTGGCTTCTAACCCTTTGGATCGCCTCAAAACTTCCTTTAACAGCAAACTAAGACAGCTCTCTAGTCTTTGTCCTCCTGACTTCGATCTTATAAAACGTTATCGAGTCATCTGCCCTTCTCTTCCTTATTTCTATGGTCTACTTAAGACTCATAAACCTGATGTTCCTCTTCGTCCTATCATTTATTCAAGGGACTCTGTCGGCTATCCTCTTGCCTCCTGGCTCGCTAAAACCCTGACGCCTTACCTTGGCACTTTTTCCCCTGCCCACCTTCGTCACTCTCAGGACTTCATAGAAAGACTGAGCTTGCCAATCCTCTTGTAAGTTGCTTAGTCTTGATGTCGACTCTCTGTTTACTAATGTTCCGCTCGATGACGTTCTCTCTTTTCTTAGTCACAAGGAAACTGAGGGCCTTCTTCCTCTTCAGCTTCCCACTGATATTTTTCTTGAACTCATCAGACTCTGTGTTGACTGTAACTCCTTCTCTTTCAACCGCAAATACATCTCTTAAACTTTGGGTGTCGATATGGGTTCCCCTCTTTCCCTTGTTCTTGCCGAAACTGTTCTTCTTCCCACTATTGATTCTCGTCCCTCTCTCTGGCTTCGCTATGTTGATGACATTTTTATTTTATGGCCTCTTGACTTTAGTCTTTTCCAGCCTTTCCTCTCCTCTTAACAATCTGGCTCCTTCCATCCATTTCAAAGTTGAATAAGAATCTAATTACCACTTTCCTTTTCTTGACGTTCACGTTCACAGCTGTGTTCGGGTTCTCTCTCTTTCTGTCTACCGCAAACCTATGCATAGTGGCATGTACATTCACTTCTTTTCCTACCATCCTCCTTTTGTTAAGAAAAGTGTTCTCGTTTCTCTCTTCCTCCGCGCTCTACGCATCAGCGACCCTCGGTTTCTTGATTCTGAAATTTCCTTTATTTACATATCTTTCTCTCGCCTTGGTTACCCCTTACATTTTATCATCTGTGCTTTTTCTCAAGCTAAACCAAATTTTCCTCATCCCAAACCCATTTCTAACACTGGTACCACTGTGCTCTGCCTTCCCTTCATATCTGAACTCAAAAATCTTACTAATACCTTTCGTCCTCTTGCCATAAGGCTCGCCTTTCGACAAACTAACACTCTTCGTAGCAATCTAGTTCACACTGCGCCTCCTGCTTCTAATGCCGTTGGTGTCTACTCTATTTCCTGTTCGTCTTGTCCTCTCCAATACTTTCGGGAAACTGACCGTACACTGATAGACTTAAGAAACACAAAAGAAGTGTTAAGTCTGCAGACACAAACAATGCTCTCTTCTGTCATGTTAGGGATTATAATCATCCCATTGATTGGTCTTCTTTTAAAATAATCTTAGTCCTGGCTTTGTTGTTGTTAACTCTATCCTTGGTGAATCAGATGCGTTTTTGTTCTCGTATTGGAATCCTTAGTGATCTTTAGTGCCTTTTGAATATCCTGCACTTTTGACGGTGCTACACAGCCGCCCCGGCTTGGTGCCTTCGTTTCATAATTACTTACTTACCCTAGTCAGAAAGGCGAAGAATGAGTCATTATACTGTGGGTTTACCCTAGCCAGAAAGGAGAAGAATAAGTCATTATACTGTGGGTTTACCCTAGTCAGAAAGGAGAAGAATAAGTCATTGTACTGTGGGTTTACCCTAGTCAGAAAGGAGAAGAATAAGTCATTGTACTGTGGGTTTACCCTAGCCAGAAAGGAGAAGAATAAGTCATTATACTGTGGGTTTACCCTAGCCGGGAAGGGGCCGTGGCATATGGCCCTCCGGTGCCCTCCGGGGCCGGGACGGGGAGTGCCTTATCGCCCCGTGAGCGACGGATTAGCATACAGAAGCGACCATAAAGGAGAGACTCCGCACCCGGTGATTTGATAATGGTTGCTGGCACGGTGCCAACCCCCTCCCCCCCCCCTGTCAATTACCTGGGGGTTGGGAGGAGTCTAGCTGTTGTCTACACCCCTCTTCTTCTCCTCTCTTCCCTCTCTCACCTCTCTCTTTATCTTCACTTCTTTTTTATTTTGGCCCATTCTGTCCTTCGCTCTGATCTTCTTACCCCCCCCCCCACCCCCACCTCTCTTCTCTCTGGCAAATAAAAAATGTATATATACTCTCAAGTGACAAGAGCTCTTCTCTTATTCCAAATGAAGCACAAAAGGCCCTTTCCCTCCTTTTCAAAAAACACTCCAACCCTCTTACGCAATAATATTCCTCTTCTCTTCTATGATTCCTCTTTGCTTTCTCCGACCTTTCTCTCGTCTCCCAAGTTCCGTCTCTTGCTGCTCTCCGCTCTACACTTGAGATATACACGTGCACCCGAGACACTCATTCTGCCGGACATGTGTAAGAGGGTACTCACCTAGGACAACTAGGTGAGTACTACATGAGTAACACAGTACCAGGTGGCAGTCATGCTGCTATATTCTCAGTACACGGAACTTAACTCAGGGAAGCTTTTCTACAACCTACTTTGTCAAATGTAATTTTGTGTGCGTGTGTGTGTGTGTGTGTGTGTGTGTGTGTGTGTGTGTGTGTGTGTGTGTGTGTGTGTGTGTGTGTGTGTGTGTGTACTCACCTAGTTGTGCTTGCGGGAGTTGAGCTCTAGCTCTTTGGTCCCGCCTCTCAACCGTCAATCAACAGGTGTACAGATTCCTGAGCCTATTGGGCTCTATCATATCTACACTTGAAACTGTGTATGGAGTCAGCCTCCACCACATCTTGTACACACATCTCCACACACACGTGTGTATGTGTGTATTTGTGTATATTTGTGTATATTTGTGTGTGTACTTAACTATTTGTGCCGGCAGAAGTGAGTTCTAGCTCTTGGACCCCGATTTTCTAGCCGCTGGTTGTCTAATGGAATGACTCCTGGACTATTTCCCTATCATACCTGCTTTTAACGTTATGAATGGAGTTTCCCTCTTACAATCTGCTCCTTTAGGTCATTCCATTTACTCACTGCCCTCACGCTAAAGGAAAACTTTCTGACATCTCTATGACACATCTGAGTCTCAAGCTTCCATCCCTGCCCCCTTGTTCTATTGATATTCATTGAAAACATTTCCCCTGTTTCCACCCTGTCAGTCCCTCTGTTATGGGCCAGCACAACCAGTTCTGACGGGATACACTGTATTCTTACCTTAATACTCAAATGTATCTTGATCATTTGATGATGGGAACATCAAAGGATCTGATGTTCCCATCACTGAAAAATAGGAACAGTAAAAAAAAAGGAAATAAAAAACATTAAAAAAAATAAAGTAAACTCACACAATGAACGGTATGGTAAACAACACACCTGAATTCCAACACAATGTCACACAAAATAATTAAATCAAAATGAAAATAAATCAAAATCTATGAAAATTATATTTATCAATGCAATCAGAAACATTGAAATGGAAACAGAACATATTTAGTGTAGCGCGTCTTGCTCTTACATGCAACAGATGGCGCTGTTTTTTAAAAAAAAGCATGTTTTTATCTGTCACAGGCGAGGCATGTATATAGTAGGTACACAAAAACACGCGGCTATTTGAATGCAATGTTGTGTCAAAATTTAAAAGCAATCGGTAAAGAGGTTTCGAAGATTTCCCTGACATCAAAAACATTTGAAAAACTAAAGTTTTCCATAAAGCATGTTTTTCCCCGTCACAGACGTATCATCTATATAGTATGTATATAAACACCCGCTCGGATGCGAATGAAACGTTGTCAAAATTTCAAAGCAATCAGTGAAGAACTTTCGGAGATTACAGTGTGTGTAGCTCTTATGTTAAACAAATGGCGGTGTTTTTCAAACAAAGAATGTTTTTTTCCTGTAACAGATGAGCCATGTATATAGTAGGTATATAAAAACACGTTCCTATTCGAATGCAACGTTGGGTCAAAATTTCAAAGCAATCAGTAAAGAAGTTTTGAAGATTTCCCTCACATGAAAAACAGTTTTTTTCAGAAAAAGCATGTTTTTTCCCGTCACAGACGTGACATCTACATAGTATGTATATATAATCCCGCTCGGATGTGAATGAAACATTGTGTGAAAATTTCAAAGAAATCGGTGGAGAACTTTCGGAGATTAGCGATTTTGAACAAACGAACATTTTCATATTTATTTATTAACTAGCAGTACCCGGCCACGCGTTGCTGTGGCTCAGCAACCTTCCCTGTCCCCCAGTCCTCCCCACCATTCCCCCTCACCCGTCTCCTCGGCCTCCCAACCATTCCCCACTCCACCATCCCCTCTTCCTTCCCACCATGTCCCACTCCCCTGTCCCTTTGTCCTCCCCACCATTCTCCATTCCCCCATCCCCTCGTCCCCACCATCCCAAACTCCCCCGTCCCCTTGTCCTTCCCCCCCACCATTACCCCCTCCCTTGTTCCCTCGTCCTCCCCACCATCTCTCACTTCCATCCCCTCGTCATCCCCACCATTCCCCACTCCCTCGTCCGATGCCTTCCCAAATTTGTATATGCCCAGAGGCATATAAAAATGGAAATTAAACAGATTTTATTTATTAAAAATTATGATATTCGCCAAAAATCCCTAAGCTACTCCTATTCTACACTGGCAATGGTAAGTAATTCAGACCTGGGGCCAAATTCACGAAAGCACTTACGAACCTGTACATCTTTTCTCAATGTTTGGCGGCTTTGTTTACAATTATTAAACAGTTAATGAGTTCTGAAGCACCAGGAGGCTGTTTATAACAATAATAACAGTTGATTGGCAAGTTTTCATGCTTGTAAACTGTTTAATAAATGTAACCAAAGCCGTCAAAGATTGAGGAAAGATGTACACGTTCGTAAGTGCTTGCGTAAGTGCTTTCGTGAATCTGGCCCCTGGACAATAACATGAGAGATATCGCATGTTATATTATGACCATGGACTCTCAACAGCTGGTGACTCCCTGTCTTCCACCCGGCTCTTGACTACACAATCCTTCTCGAGTCATTACACGAAGTTACTCTCAGTTCTATCGTCATACCCCGGGGTTTATATACCCGAAACTGCCATAGCTAGTGTCTGCTGGCAGTTTATAGCTTGTTCCTAATTACAAAATGATGGCTTGTTGTGTCTGCTCACCCAAAGTGCCTGTTATCTATCTCTTTTAAAAACATCAACGCAACATTCTATAGGAATTTCAATTAAAACTGTTTTGACATGAATGTTTACCAGACTATCTCATAACTAATGACTGGCAAAACATACCACTCAGCACGTTATGAGAGGGAAGATCAAATACCTCCTTCTCCTCGCTATGTCAGGTCAGCGTTCCTCACTCCCTTACTCATACTAGTCAGGAAATGGAGGAGAAAAGAGAATTAGGGAAGGGTGAGGAAAGAGGAAGAGAGCAAGCGGGTAAGAGAGAGAAAAAAAATAGAGAAAGGGAGGAGAGAGAAAGGGGAGAGAGTGAGGGAGGGGGTGGGGGGCTCCTGAGGTGCAAGGGTAACCCTTAGGGGTCAGGGTCTGGTATGTTAAGGAATGTTCCCATTAAGATGTTTACAACAAGATGACCCGTCAGCACTTACGAGACTGTAGGTGGTAAGAGGTCACGTGGGACTGATCTCTCTCAGGAAAGGGCGCTAGTTACAAGAGAGGAGGAGGAGGAGGAGGGGAAGGAACTGGAGTAAGAGCTACACATGGGGAGGATTTTCCTGGATGTTACATGTACTCACCTAGTTGTGCTTGTGGGGGTTGAGCTTCGGCTCTTTGGTCCCGCCTCTCAACCGTCAATCAACTGGTGTACAGATTCTTGAGCCTACTGGGCTCTATCATATCTACTATCATATCATATCTGTGTGTGTGTGTGTGTGTGTGTGTGTGTGTGTGTGTGTGTGTGTGTGTGTGTGTGTGTGTGTGTGTGTGTGTGGAATGTTTCCACCATAATGTGAGTAGTGGTCAGCACTTACCCACTCCTCACCAGCCAGTGAGAGTTGTACTGTTGGAGCTTCCTCTTGGCGTGCAAGTGCGCGAGAGAGATAGAGAGAGAGACTGAGAGAGACTGAGTCTGAGAGAGAGTGACTTTCATCGCTAAAGTAAACATGAAAGTTCCCATGGAGGGAGGCAGGGCGAGGTAGCGAACAAATGGCCGTAATTTGTGCCCGCCAGACCCACCAGATATGACGTATATTGCTGCTCTAATTCTCCCTCTCTGGAGACCATTTTTTGGGCAGCTGCATCCCCCCTCCCTTGCCAATACCCCAATACCACCCTCCACAAACCACCCCCACAGAGGACTTCAACTACGCCTAGCTAACACTCCTCTATTAACTAGGAGGAGTGTTAGCTAGTAGAAACAGTTATTCACTATTTGTGTCTGCAGAATCGAGCTATTAGCTCTTGGAACCCCTCTTTCTAATCATTCCATTTTTCCTGTATTATGTCTTACATATATTTCTCACTGAAACACACACACACACACACACTGTGTACTTTCCAGTACACACTCCCCAATACACACTCCCCAGTTCACACTCCCCAGTATACATTCCCCAATACACTCTCTCCAGTACACACTCCCCAGTACACACTCTCAACTCCTAAGAATAACTCTTGGAATTATTTTATTATAAATAATGTAACCACCACAAAAAAATAGTTTTAATTAATTTCAATGTGGCGGAGAAAACTCTAATAATATTCGACATTAATAAAGTGAGCAGAGTCGTTATCTTCCGCTAACTAAATACATTATTCGGATATCTTCCTCGCCGACGATAGGCTTATACAGCTAACTGTGAAGAGTTAATTGCATCACGTGATGACCTAATTACATGGCGTTGTTGAAGAAAAACAGACGATGGGTATCTTAAGGTCCGCCAGAGCTTGGAGGGCCTTAATTAACGAGATTATGTTCCGTCTCTCTATATTTAACGAAAAATATTAATTAATTAAGGAAGAGGCTGATGATGCTCTTCTAAGAAATCAGGCTCAGTTCCGTCCCCCGGCTCTATTGTGTGCGTACTCACCTAATTATGCATGTTGGGGGTTGAGCTTGGGCTCTATGGTCCTGCCTCTTAACTGTGTATGTGTGTTTCTGATATATTTAAGATATTTTCTTCTGCTATCTTCGATTTTTTTAATATTCTTGTTTTTCATCCTCTTTATTTAAGTTAGAAAATTGGATTTGATTTTGGCTGTTTAACAAGCCTATATTAAAGTACATAAGCAAATATATATATTTGCTATAAATATATACATTTAAATATATACATTTAGTGTATAAAAGACGAAATCACAATTGTAGCAACAAAGACGAATAAATATTCAAGAAAAGGGAAATATGTTTGAAAGTCAGAAGGGAATAGGACCAGCATTTCACACATTATATTACAAATATATAAGGATAATAGCATATGCTGACCACCGCAAAAACACACAACTTGACACGGCGATCAAAGCCAAACACACAACGGTAAATGTCCCAACTGAGAGGAGTTGTGATAAAGTCTCGAGAGGAAAGTCTATCCTCACTCAGCGTCTCTCGAGTAAATAAAGCACCGAGAGTGAAAAAAAGAGTACGCAAAATTGAATTGTAACTTAACAGTTTGATTCAATAAAAAGCCCTGAAAGTTTTTCTGTCATTCTTCATGGAGGTGATTGAAACACACGAGATGCAAGCCACCTTCAGACGAGATGTGTGACCCATCACTGGAGTGTATCAGACATGATGACCACCTTACACACTCACTCTCACGTCAACCACACACCTATACACTCAGTGTCTCAGTAGTCATTATATATACCATTATGTTGTCATTATACTGTACCTTCAGACAGGGCCGTGACTGCTGTACCTTCAGATAGGGCTGTGACTGCTGAACCTTCAGACAGGGCCGTGACTGCTGTACCTTCAGACAGGGCCGTGACTGCTGTACCTTCAGATAGGGCCGTGACTGCTGTACCCTCAGACAGGGCCATGACTGCTGTACCCTCAGACAGGGCCGTGACTGCTGTACCTTCAGACAGGGCCGTGACTGCTGTACCCTCAGACAGGGCCATGACTGCTGTACCCTCAGACAGGGCCGTGACTGCTGTACCCTCAGACAGGGCCATGACTGCTGTACCCTCAGACAGGGCCATGACTGCTGTACCCTCAGACAAGGCCATGGCTGCTGTACCCTCAGACAGGGCCATGGCTGCTGTAACCTCGGACAGGGACATGACTGCTGTACCCTCAGACAAGGCCATGGCTGCTGTACCCTCAGACAGGGCCATGGCTGCTGTAACCTCGGACAGGGACATGACTGCTGTACCCTCAGACAAGGCCATGACTGCTGTACCCTCAGACAGGGACATGACTGCTGTACCCTCAGACAGGCCCATGGCTGCTGCAGGCTGTGTGGGAATGGCTTCGCCCCTCGAACCAGCGACAGGTTATGTCTTTCACTCCACGATTCTTATGTTAGCTCTAATAGGAAGCCACCTTGCAAATGACCAGATTTAAGAGGAATTCAAGGTTGGAAAGGCATTAGTCGTCTTAAAATCCAATTTGGAGTTTAAATTGCGAACATCCTTTCGGTAATGGACTTCTTCAGTGTGTAACAAGTCAGCCAACACTACAAAAGTCGCGGGTGTAAGTCGGGCCTTCCCGGTATATTATATATAATATAATATATATTATAGTGTGTGTGCGTGCGTGCGTGTAAAGCACGATGAAATTAACATATAATGAATACTCTGAAAATATTTAACCGCGAATTAGAGGATAGCGATAAGTCATAGCGACTATATAGCCGTGTTGATCAACTCCTTATCACAAGTAGAATCATTGAAATACAACAGTTGAATGTATATAAAGGTGAGGTGTGAGGTATAATACAATGTCTTGATAATACAAGTTTATGAGCATAAGAACAACAGGAGACTGCTGAAGGCCTAATAGCAAAATACAATAGTTATGTAGCATAATTACAGTTTAATATATTTTGTATGTTTTTTGCAATGATATCCTAATTGGCAAGGGGCTTATACTAGAGATATGTAGCGTACTGGTACTGGAAACATGTAGAGTACTTGGTACTGGAGACCTTTAGAGTACTGGTACTGGAGACATGTAGAGTACTAATACTGCAGGCGTGTTGGACATGACGTTCACAAATGCTAATGCAGCCCACTGAGCTATAATGAGAGTGGCATACGCTCCACATTAACAGTGGTCCGGGGCTCGTATTATGCACTCTCTGATCATAGCTCCACTCACGACACATTTACAATTCACAATATCATACATCTAGTTTTTAACATTTTTGCATAAATTAGCCAAATGAGTGGCTGGGGGTCGGGGGTCAGTGTTGGGGGGTGGAGGGGGGGAGAAGTTGATGGGCGGTGTGATGATGGTGCTTGTGTTGGTGGCGGATATAGTGATGATTGTGGTAGTTTCAGAGTAATGATGCTGGTTACAGGAGCTGTGATGGTGAAGGTGGTAGCAACTGCTTGTTCCTGTGATGGTCATTTCATTTTGATTGATTCATGATTTCAATCCAAATTTTTGGCAGTTAACCTGTTACCAGTAATTTGTTGTACACTGGTGGAAGCTGAGTACCCAAATGAGCCACAGAGACATTAGAAAGAACTTCTTCGCTGTCAGAATAGTTAATAAATGTAATGCACTAGGAAGTGATGTGGTGGAGGCTGACGCCATACACGGTTTCAAATGTAAATATGATAGAGCTCGAGAAGCTCAGGAATCTGTACACCAGTAGATTGATGACTGAGAGGCGGGACCGAAGAGTCAAAGCTCAACCCCCGCAAGCACAACTTGGTGAGAACAGCTAGGCAGTCTTGCGGCGCCCCTCCTCCTCCCTCCCGTCCACCATATATACTCCAGTGTTGGCACATTTGGTTTCTTTCCTCTGTCTGATCCATCATATGCAGGTTCACTATGATTTTTGTTTTGCAGGGATATTCCTGCGCGGGCCCTAAGCCTCTGGCTGGCCCACTAAATTCACTATGATATGATGTTTCCTGCTTGCTGCACACTGCGTGGGGCCAAGTACTATGATCTGGCCTCTGTATCACTCCAATGTCCCGAACTATTTGACGTTAGTTACTTCGTGGTCCCGCACTGACATGTCTCTCAACTCCGACGACGACTGACTGACGCTGTGAAGATGTGGTCATGTTGTGGTGCTGTTGTGGTGGTGCTGTGCTGCTGTTGCTGTGGTGCTGTTGTGGTGGTGTTGCTGTGCTGCTGTTGCTGTGGTGCTGTTGTGGTGGTGTTGCTGTGCTGCTGTGGTGCTGTTGTGGTGATGTTGTGGTGTTGCTGTGGTGCTGTTGTGGTGCTGTTGTGGTGTTGCTGTGGTGCTGTTGTGGTGCTGTTGTGGTGTTGCTGTGGTGCTGTTGTGGTGCTGTGTTGTTGTCATAGTAAAGGTGCTCAAGTAGAGCCAGGTGTGTTGACCCCAAGCACAGTACCAAGCACATATTAATAAAGAGTTAGTTATATCAACATAAAGTCACCCACATCAATGTATTATAACTTAATTAATATTCGCTAAAGATCTAGGAAACTGATGCTTTTGGAAACAGGGTTAATGATTTCTGGTACAGGTAAGACAATAGAAGGGAACATGTAGGGTTGATTCAAGCGTATCTTAGACATATTTGAGCCATTAAATTCATGCAGTTCCCATTTTTCTTATGTTATATGTATACTCAATTCTTATTATGGAATTACAAAAAAAAAAGGCATTTTTAGGAATTTGTTTATGAATAATTTTGTGTTCAAAAGAGGAAATATAAAAGAACTGGTCTTTTCTTTATTGTGGGACCCCTGGTTAATTCTTCGTCTAGTTCTATGGATTTTATTTGACTTTATTAGTTGTTTTTTAATTTGACATTTTTTGAAAAGAATATTTTGGTACCTGGGGAACTATTTTGGGTCATTATTATATAACTGATTGATGTGTCCCTGGGACAAAGGATTCTTTTATATATGATACATAACTCCTCTCCATCGTAACTTTGCGCTGGGGACCGGTAATGGGGTCGTGTCACGACTCATGGACGACCCATCGTCACTCATCAGTGGTGTCACGTCACGAGGACGACCCGGCTCCTGTCCTCAGGTGTACTCATCGTCACTCATCAGTACTGCAGAACCTGCTTAAGGAAACTTTGCTACAATAATGACGAGGTTCCCTCTACTTCCCCTGGCTTTGTTATATGTATATTTTACACGTCAGCTGGAGGCAGGTTATCAAAGAATGGTCAAAAAGGCCTCAATATTCTTTATGGAATAAAATTTAGATCCAATACATGTACTATTAATTAGGGGATTAAATCAATGAATAGAGAAAAGACAGATATCCTTTCAAACACACGACGAATCTACGACGTCCCAACAACCTTTGTACAAGCTGTAACAACTTTCTGACACATCATAAAAACTTTATAACATGGTGTATCAAGTTGTAAACAAGGTAGCAGTAGGGACCATTACAGTGTGTGTTTACATGGAGATCATACACATGCTCAGATGGCCTGGGAGCTGTGACCACCTCTCCGGGGGCCAGATTCACGAAAGCACTTACGCAAGCACTTACGAACCTATACGTCTTTTCTCAATCTTTGGCGGCTTTGTTTATAATTATTAAACAGTTAATGAGCTCCGAAGCACCAGGAGGCTGTTTATAACAATAACAACAGTTGAATGGGAAGTTTTCATGCTTGTAAACTGTTTAATAAATGTAACCAAAGCCGTCAAAGATTGAGGAAAGATGTACACATTCGTAAGTGCTTGCGTAAGTGCTTTCGTGAATCTGGTCCCGGGACATTAAATGTTTTAAACAATTTTCAAGATATTGCTGTTGAACAAACGCAACGATTGGGCTAACCTTTTTTATCCCATCTATCCCCAATCCTCCCACATGCCAGCCTTCAAGCCACGCGCTGTTTCCATTCCCAGGTCAAACCCGACCCTGATGAGGCAGATTAGCGTTAAATTAGCAATATTAGCGGCAGTAAACACATCAGAGAGGCGTCGCGGGACAGTTAATGATACCTGTTACCCAGTTAATTGGTCAGCTACGGGCACTTGAGCACATGACTCAAATTATGGTTTTGTTAGTTGTAAACTGTTTGCTTCACGGTTTGGTAAACTTTGTATAGTGTGTTTGGGGATGTTCAGAGTAAATGTATATATGTGCGGGGAAACCATATTGATATATAAAGAAAGCTAAAGATATTAGCTTCCTAGATATTTCAATGTGGTTTTCCGCAAATATTGATCAGTATTTCGTTATCGTTGTTGCATAATATTGCGTAACAGTACTTTGATCATTTGGTCAGAGTACTGGACTTGTCGAGGAGTTTCAGTGCTCCTGTCAGTCTAGGTTAGAGCATTTCACAGGAGGAGTCCTTTCTGATATAATCGGCTTGCGTGTTTGTGTAAGTTAATTTTCATGTATATATGTGTATGTATATATGTATGTATATATATATATATATATATATATATATATATATATATATATATATATATATATATATATATATATATATATATATATATATATATATATATTATATAATTACAAGTGATTTAAATATCTAGTTGGTAAGCTTTACATGTAACATTTACATTTTCAAAATGGGGAGAAGCACTTTGTGAAATGAAATGACAAAACTAACTAATAGGGTTTAAAGCCGACTGGTGTAAGGGGGGAGGTGTAAGCGGGTTGGGAATGTATTTGTATTTATCGAAGCTTGTATTAAGTAAGGTTCAGCTCTTGGGCCAGCCTCTTCGCGTGCCTTGGTAAGTATGTGTTTGCGTATTATTTGCTTGTGCTCCCTCTGAGAAACTCAGCCCCTCTCTGTGAGGTGAGATGAGTACACTAACTTGCATACTAAAAACTACTCATGTTAACACACACACACACACACGCTCCACCAGGATGGTTGGGTCACAGTTATCTGGAGTAGTTGACCTCGTATAGGTTTGTGTTTGACCTCAGTTAGTCTTTGACCTCGAATAGTTGGTGTTTCAGATGGCATAGTCGGAGATCTAGTGACACTGCTGTTGAAATGACGATTAAAATTTTCATTGTTTAGAAATGACATTAGAATTGTCACTATCAGCGATTAATTACCTTACTAAAAAAAGCAAGGTAATTACTCCTCATTAATCATACTCATAACAATAGAGTTAAATACTTAAGCAAGAATATACACGTTTACGTTGATCACGCATTTAAGCATTTTTTAAATTATGCTAAGTACAATATGACATAAATAATAATATTCAAACAAACAGTAGTTTATCAACGTATAAGAAATATCCTAATGTGACCAAACTTATAAAATGGAATGTGAATCAATTACATTCTTGTATATAATATGAATTGATAAAATGCTTAATTACCAAAAGTATGTGATATATTTACACGATGTACTTCTTTGGGGCACGGTGCTAGCAACATGGCATTCTCCTCCCTTGCAAAGTGGAAGGAGTGGAGGTTCTAGCTAGAGCCTTCTGCTTGTCAATAGAGTTGTTCAAGTAGGTATCTTAGTCATAGATCAGTATACCTTGGGATAACTGTCATACCAACATACTCTAATGTGCTCTATATCTTCCCACTTGTTTCGGCTCGTCCTGACATACACACACTATTTCCTTTGTGATTCTAATGAGGATAAAAATCATCCAGAATCATAATTTTAATCATAAAATTCGAGATAAACGATAATCCTACGTTTTCAATTATGTGGCATAGTTCTGTATGTTCATGGACGAAATTGGTGTTCATTTTAGAAGATTGACGCAAAAAAGATTAATAATGGATGAGGGAGGTGGAATTATAAGTGATTGCTGGCCTCACTGGCTTGTAAATAGCTGCACCTGCTGCCCCCCTCCCCCAGCCTAGCACCTGCTGCCCTCTCCCCAGCCTAGCACCTGCTGCCCTCTCCCCAGCCTAGCACCTGCTGCACCCCCCTCCTCAGCCTAGCACCTGCTGCCCCCCTCCCCAGCCTAGCACCTGCTGCCCCCCTCCCCAGCCTAGCACCTGCTGCCCCCCTCCCCAGCCTAGCACCTGCTGCCCCCTCCCCAGCCTAGCACCTGCTGCCCCCCTCCCCAGCCTAGCACCTGCTGCCCCCCTCCCCAGCCTAGCACCTGCTGCCCCCCTCCCCAGCCTAGCACCTGCTACCCCCCTCCCCAGCCTAGCACCTGCTGCCCCTCTCCCCAGCCTAGCACCTGCTGCCCCCTCCCCAGCCTAGCACCTGCTGCCCCCCTCCCCAGCCTAGCACTGCTGCCCCCCTCCCCAGCCTAGCACCTGCTGCCCCCCTCCCCAGCCTAGCACCTGCTGCCCCCCCTCCCCAGCCTAGCACCTGCTGCCCCCCTCCCCAGCCTAGCACCTGCTGCCCCCCTCCCCAGCCTAGCACCTGCTGCCCCCCTCCCCAGCCTAGCACCTGCTACCCCCCTCCCCAGCCTAGCACCTGCTGCCCCTCTCCCCAGCCTAGCACCTGCTGCCCCCTCCCCAGCCTAGCACCTGCTGCCCCCCTCCCCAGCCTAGCACTGCTGCCCCCCTCCCCAGCCTAGCACCTGCTGCCCCCCTCCCCAGCCTAGCACCTGCTGCCCCCCTCCCCAGCCTAGCACCTGCTGCCCCCCTCCCCAGCCTAGCACCTGCTGCCCCCCTCCCCAGCCTAGCACCTGCTGCCCCCCTCCCCAGCCTAGCACCTGCTGCCCCCCTCCCCAGCCTAGCACCTGCTGCCCCCCTCCCCAGCCTAGCACCTGCTGCCCCCCAGGTGCTAAGTTGGGGAGCACACCTGTATAGATAAGCTTATATATATATATATATATATATATATATATATATATATATATATATATATATATATATATATATATATATATAAAATACACAAAATCGATCCTTCATAATAGCAATAACAACAAAGGTGTTTTTCATCTAAGTCTCTGTTGTCTTGCATATGTTTGTCTTCTGGATTTTTTTAAGACTAACTCGATATATTTTTTGTTGAGCACATTTCACTTTTATTAAATTCCGTTCCGGCACTTGCCCTCCCGGTCTATATAAAAAAAGAAAATGAATTTTGTTGTCCCCTCTCCGTAAAATGAAACTTTACTGCTCCATAAAAGGCAAAGTTTCTTATATATTTATATATTTTTTCCCACGCATTGTGGTACGAACTTGCAGAGTATAGCTGTTTGGAAGACGGCGCTATGCTGGTGTCGCTATGAGCGCGGTGATATGTGGGGCAGCACTATGCTGGTCTCGCTATGAGGGCGGTGATATGTGGGCAGCACTATGCAGATGTCGCTTTGTTTGTGTTCCTATGAAGACATGGCTATACAGTTCTATCTATACAGGTGTGGTTACTTTTGAATAGCCATACAGACATCGCAATGCAAGAATCAGTATGCAGACGTCGTTCAGTAGATGTCCGTATGCAGGCATAGTTATGCAGACGCAGACACGTCAAAACGTCTATAAGCAGACCTTGACCTGCAGGTGTTGTAACACCCATGACCACCCCCCCCCCCACCCTTGGGAGTTAACACCCCAGGGAAGCCTCCTCCTGAGGTCAACACAGGTGACCTCTGGATCGTCTTGCAGAGATAGTCGAAATATTTCCTGGCTAGACCTTAGTCAGCTTGCTTCAAGTAGACGATATTAATGACGATAATCTTGTCAAACAAACTTAATGGGATAATTCATGAGTGTTTTTGCACATGGGGAGCAGACCAGCCTCAATGGATTTGGTTCGCAACAGCAAATCCCTCGTTGTTAACCAGCTGATAAGAGATGTGGCAGCTGTGGGACGTGTATAAGCCCTGTTGGGCACTTCAGAGTTACTGCTGGGGGCGAGGCATCAGAGTGGACACCACAAGTCTACAGACCCGGTCAGGAAAAGAGGCAGTGAAGCCACCCACCCACCCTGAGGGTCGAAGAGCAGTATCCAGAAGGTATTGTGTGTGATCTCCGATATATTCCATGTAGGAGGTCTTAACCATTGCCAGTGTTAGGGACTTGAGGTTGGTGAATGTCATTTGTTTTTAAAAAACTCTTGGTAAATTTTTCATCTGTATGTAAGGCCTTTCATTTGAGGCCTGGTCGACGACCGGGCACTATACAGGCATGACTATGTATGTGACACTACATAGGCATGACTATGTAGGTGACACTACATAGGCATGACTATGTAGGTGACACAACACAGGCATGACTATGTAGGTGACACAACACAGGCATGACTATGTAGGTGACAACACAGGCATGACTATGTAGGTGACACAACACAGGCATGACTATGTAGGTGACACTACACAGGCATGACTATGTAGGTGACACTACACAGGCATGACAATGTAGGTGACACTACACAGGCATGACTATGTAGGTGACACTACACAGGCATGACTATGTAGGTGACAACACAGGCATGACTATGTAGGTGACAACACAGGCATGACTATGTAGGTGACACTACACAGGCATGACTATGCAGGTGACACAACACAGGCATGACTATGTAGGTGACAACACAGGCATGACTATGTAGGTGACACTACACAGGCATGACTATGCAGGTGACACAACACAGTTATAACTATACACGATCACAGTCCACCCAATCAGCTCAAAGTTTTAGGTCACCACTTAACCCTCAAAAAAAGAGAGATATTCACATATATCTTACACACCTGCACCCTTGAGCAGGTGTGTCTATGACTCCCCTATGTACAAGGAAAAGCTGTCGCTCAAACATCTCAACAAAGCTCTCTACATATGAGTATCTCTAACACACTCATATTTACATTTAAATATCAATGACCCTAAGTTTATTTTTTCCAACTGAGGCTCATTGCCAGAGAAGAAAGTTTTAAAACTTCCAGGATGAGTGTTGATGTAATATATCTACATAAAATGAGCCTTTGAAGTTTGCTCGGTAGGAGGAACGTGTTTGTTAATACTGTATAATGTTGACGGAGGCCAAACACACCGGACCGGTGTTTACAATTAAAAATGTTTGTACCTATTTACTAAGCGCGGAAAGGTTAGCCCCTCTTGTTTGTCTCGGCTATTTATTCAGCTTTGTATTTAATTTTAACAGCCAATGTTATCGCGCTTTCTACACGGCATCAGATGGGTTTCCCAGACTCACTCACACTAGTTCACTCACACGAGATTATTTACTCTAGCCCACTCACATTAGTTCATTTACTCACACTAGGTCATTTACTCACACTTGTTTACTCAAACTAGCTCATTTACTCACAATAGTTCATTTACACTAGCTCATTTACTCTCAATAGTTCAGATACACTAGCTCATTTACTCACAATACTTCACTCACACTAGCTCATGTGCTCACACTAATGCATTTTGCTCGCCCACATAAGCTCACACTCATTCACAGTAACTCAGTCAAACTAGCTAAACCATGCACACTGGCTCACACACTTGTTTATCCACTCAGAGAAACACGTTACACACACACACACACACACACACACACACACACACACACACACACACACACACACACACACACACAGTACACAGTACACAGTTATCAACTGTCAATTCTTACCTTCTTGAGTTGTTGTTGTTTAAGATTCGCAACCTGGAACAAAAAGTTCCAAGTTAAGTTCCAAGTTCTTGAGGTTATCTTGAGATGATTTCGGGGCTTAGCGTCCCCGCGGCCCGGTCCTCGATCAGGCCTCCTTTTTGTTACACACCCCCAGGAAGCAGCCCGTAGCAGCTGTATATCTCCCAGATACCTATATACTGCTAGGTGAACAGGGGCAACGAGGTGGAAGAACCTCTGCCCTTTTGTTTCCGCTCCGCTATGAATCGATTCGCGGGACCCTAGGACTATGAATCCCGAGCGCTGTCTACTCAGCTGTCAGGATCCTGATAAATTAAACCAGTAATAAAGCTTCAATTTAGATCGCAAAAATAATTTTTATACGAATTAAGAAAATTTTAAAAAGCAAGCAGATTGCATCTATTTATGAGACATTATTGAAAGTTTCTCACTTCAGAGTTGTTTGGAAGACACGAAATATTGGGGCATAAAAACAGGAGAAAATACACCGGTTAAGAGATCATTTGTTCGGATGAGAAATGTAGGTAATTATCAGAAGGAAACTTTTCTCATGGGTTAAGAGTTACTAGTTAGTTAGGGGGGGGGGTGACTACCAGTACTAGTGGGAGGGGGGAGGGGTGCCTTCCAGTACTAATGGGAGGGGAGGGTGCCCACCAGTACTAGTGGGAGGGGGGGAGGGGTGCCCACCAGTACTAGTGGGAGGGGGGGAGGGGTGCCCACCAGTACTAGTGGGAGGGGGGGAGGGGTGCCCACCAGTGCTAGTGGGAGGGGGGGAGGGGTGCCTTCCAGTACTAGTGGGAGGGGGGGAGGGGTGCCCACCAGTGCTAGTGGGAGGGGGGGAGGGGTGCCTTCCAGTACTAGTGGGAGGGGGGGAGGGGTGCCTTCCAGTACTAGTGGGAGGGGGGGAGGGGTGCCTTCCAGTACTAGTGGGAGGGGGGAGGGGTGCCCACCAGTACTAGTGAGAGGGGAGGGGTGCCTTCCAGTACTAGTGGGAGGGGAGGGGTGCCTTCCAGTACTAGTGGGAGGGGGGGAGGGGTGCCCACCAGTACTAGTGGGAGGGGGGAGGGGTGCCCACCAGTACTAGTGGGAGGGGGGAGGGGTGCCCACCAGTACTAGTGGGAGGGGGAGAGGGGTGCCCACCAGTACTAGTGGGAGGGGGGGAGGGGTGCCCACCAGTACTAGTGGGTGGGGGGGAGGGGTGCCCACCAGTACTGGTGGGAGGGGGGGAGGGGGATGCTTACCAGTACTAGCTCCCTGACCTTTGCAACTTGTAACTGCATCATTGCTCTATATCAAGCAGTATATATATATATATATAGTATTGCATCGTTATATGGTTCCGCGAGGATAAGAACTGTCCTTGCTAGGTATGCTGCCACTACAGGTGCTGACCCTGCCAGGTATGCTGCCACTATAGGTGCTGACCCTGCTAGGTATGCTGCCACTACAGGTACTGACCCTGCCAGGTATGCTGCTACTACAGGTACTGACCCTACCAGGTATGCTGCCACTACAGGTACTGACCCTGCCAGGTATGCTGCCACTACAGGTACTGACCCTACCAGGTATGCTGCCACTACAGGTGCTGACCCTGCCAGGTATGCTGCCACTACAGGTACTGACCTGCCAGGTATGCTGCCACTATAGGTACTGACCTGCCAGGTATGCTGCCACTATAGGTACTGACCTGCCAGGTATGCTGCCACTATAGGTACTGACCTGCCAGGTATGCTGCCACTACAGGTACTGACCCTACCAGGTATGCTAGCACAACAGGTACTAACCCTGCCAGGTATGCTGCCACTACAGATACGTATTTAATGCTGCCTGAACAGTGGGAGCAAATTGTTGACGCCCTTTATCTCTCCACTCATTCAGCCAAAGCACTATTCTTTTCTCCTCCTCCACCTCTCTTTTTCCCTCTTTCCTTGTACATTGCGCTTATTTACTCAAGTTCCCGTCGACAGGAAAACCTTTAGAGTCACACTGCCTGTGCCATAAGGAAGTGTGTGGACACAGGACGCTAAAAGCTTCCATTTGGCCAACTTTAAGGCCTTCTGTTGGCAGCCTCGTGGACGTCGCTGGTAAAAAATATAGAAATGGTTTTCCTGGTCTGAGCTTAAAGAGTTACTCTTTTGACTTACCTGGCCCAAGACCACACGACACGGGACGTTTTTTCTGTTTTAAATTCAATTCTTCTTCGTTATATAACTAGCGAGCTGTGAGATGTAGTGTTTGGTGTAAAATATTAATTTTTGAGTATGTTATTCTTGACATATACGATACCGAGGAGCATTATACTATAATGGAACTTGCTATAGAGTTTGATTGAAGTATTGACTGTTTTATTACGTGCATTTGAAAGCTGACTTTGGCAGAGGAACGTTCAGTCTTTGTTTATAGTGTGGAGTCTTTATATAGTGTGGAGTCTTTGTATAGTGTGGAGTCTTTGTATAGTGTGGAGTCTTTGTATAGTGTGGAGTCTTTGTATAGTGTGGAGTCTTTATATAGTGTGGAGTCTTTGTATAGTGTGGAGTCTTTGTATAGTGTGGAGTCTTTGTATAGTGTGGAGTCTTTATATAGTGTGGAGTCTTTGTATAGTGTGGAGTCTTTATATAGTGTGGAGTCTTTGTATAGTGTGGAGTCTTTATATAGTGTGGAGTCTTTGTATAGTGTGGAGTCTTTATATAGTGTGGAGTCTTTATATAGTGTGGAGTCTTTGTATAGTGTGGAGTCTTTATATAGTGTGGAGTCTTTGTATAGTGTGGAGTCTTTATATAGTGTGGAGTCTTTATATAGTGTGGAGTCTTTGTATAGTGTGGAGTCTTTATATAGTGTGGAGTCTTTGTATAGTGTGGAGTCTTTGTATAGTGTGGAGTCTTTATATAGTGTGGAGTCTTTATATAGTGTGGAGTCTTTGTATAGTGTGGAGTCTTTGTATAGTGTGGAGTCTTTGTATAGTGTGGAGTCTTTATATAGTGTGGAGTCTTTGTATAGTGTGGAGTTTCTCATCTTAGTGGTCCTTGGTAATCTGATCAAACCATTTTCAAAAGGCTCTTTTTTCCATCTTTTATTCACTTATAGATTCATTTCTGCGTTACGGATTTAAACTTAAATACATTGTTCACTTATGTTGAGATGACCATAAGTGCCTTATACGGTAGAACGTGTTAAAGTATTAATCTACAGCTTCAGCAGAAGAGTTACTAACTCACGTTCTCATCTGTACGTCAGCTTCTCATCAGAACCTCGAACCTGTATTTAGGTTATCCTGTTTAGTGCACATCAGAAACAGTGTTATCAGAGATGTTCTCCAGGTCTTCCATCCAACACAAGCTGTTTGATCACCAGCTGTGATAATTAACACTGGTGGCCAGTTGTGTAATTACCACTGGTGGCCAGCTGTGATATTTAACACTGGTGGCTAGCTGTGATAATTAACACTGGTGGCCAGCTGTGATATTTAACACTGGTGGCCAGCTGTGATATTTAACACTGGTGGCCAGGTGTGATATTTAACACTGGTGGCCAGCTGTGATATTTAACACTGGTGGCCAGGTGTGATATTTAACACTGGTGGCCAGCTGTGATATTTAACACTGGTGGCCAGCTGTGATATTTAACACTGGTGGCCAGCTGTGTGATCAACACTGGTGGCCAGCTGTGTGATCAACACTGGTGGCCAGCTGTGATATTTAACACTGGTGGCCAGCTGTGATATTTAACACTGGTGGCCAGCTGTGATACTTAACACTGGTGGCCAGCTGTGTGATCAACACTGGTGGCCAGCTGTGTGATCAACACTGGTGGCCAGCTGTGATATTTAACACTGGTGGCCAGCTGTGATACTTAACACTGGTGGCCAGCTGTGATACTTAACACTGGTGGCCAGCTGTGATATTTAACACTGGTGGCCAGCTGTGATATTTAACACTGGTGGCCAGCTGTGTGATCAACACTGGTGGCCAGCTGTGTGACGAAACACCCTTGCCCAGCTGTATGAAGAGCCGGCTGCAACATTGCACATGATACAAAATACGCATTGCTCTCGTGATTTACGCAAGTGGCCGGCTTGACTGTAAGCGTGAGTTATACAATTCGTTTTCAGTAGAAAATTTATTGAACATACATCATGATTACTGCAGTAAAACGACTGGAAAAATAGGGATAATGTGAAGGACAGAGTCATGAAGATGAGAAATATTTGCGTACTCATGCATCAATATACATTTTTCCTTTGAATTATTAGCAGGAAACCATCGCTCTGATGCATGAGGAAATTATTTATATGAAGGAGCTGTAGAGGACGCATTAGAGAGGGGCAACCAGGGGCTGTAGACGACGCATTAGAGGGGCCACCAGGGGCTGCAGGCGACGCATTTGAGAGAAGGGGCCACCAGGGACTGCAGGCGACGTATTAGAGAGAGGGGCCACCAGGGACTGCAGGCGACGTATTAGAGAGAGGGACCACCAGGGGCTGTAGACGACGCATTAGAGGGGCCACCAGGGGCTGCAGGCGACGCATTAGAGAGAAGGGGCCACCAGGGGCTGTAGACGACGCATTAGAGGGGCCACCAGGGGCTGCAGGCGACGCATTAGAGGGGCCACCAGGGGCTGTAGACGACTCATTAGAGAGAGGGGCCACCAGGGGCTGTAGACGACGCACTAGCGAGGGCCCACCAGGGGCTGTAGACGACGCACTAGCGAGGGCCCACCAGGGGCTGCAGACGACGCACTAGCGAGGGTCCACCAGGGGCTGCAGGCGACGCACTAGAGAGGGCCCACCAGGGGCTGCAGACGACGCACTAGCGAGGGCCCACCAGGGGCTGCAGACGACGCACTAGCGAGGGCCCACCAGGGGCTGCAGGTGACGCACTACACAACCAGCCCGCCAGCATGAGACACCATCACCGGCTGGCCTGGAAACACAGAAGCTGCAGCACCCTCACTCAAGGAACAATGTGAAGTCGAAGATTGGGATGCGGCAAACTGTCTTGGGTTTAGGGACGAGGTAATGGAGAGAGAGCAGGGACAATGGGGCCCAGGTTGGTGGCGGCAGTCGTACAGAAGCCTCCGCTAAGCAGCAGGAAACAAAGGGACCTCCAGGCAACATAATAAAGAGCGCTGCTCACAGAGAGGAAGGAAAGTGCGCTGATATTAATGGGAAACTTCAGTCACAGGGAACACACCGCCCAGCAAGAAACATCAATGTGGGTGGAAAGCGTTTAGAGGAAACGTGATGGATATTACTTAAGTACACCGGTATTGAGCAGAGAGAAGAACCTGTAGACATGTGAAGAGGTAGAGGAGATAAGGGAGCTGGAGTAGACCTGATATTCTCCCTGCTTGAAGGGATTGTAGAGCTCATTGTTTGGCATTAATGGAAGCTTGTGATCGCATACAGGCCCTCGTGCATACACGCTCACGTGCACACACGCTCACGTGCACACACGCTCACGTGCATACACGCCCATGTGTATACACGCCCACGTGCATACACGCCTCCGCTAATCAGCAGAGGCCAAAATCTCAACCACCGCAAGTACAATTAGATGAGTACAATTAGGTGAGTACATACAATGCTCCAGCTCCAACAGTATCATATAATGCTCCAGTTCCACCAGTGACAAACACTAATGCTCCAGCTCCACCGGTGACACATAATGCTCCAGCTCCACCGGTGACACATAATGCTCCAGGTCCACCAGTGACAAACCCACAATGCTCCAGCTAAACCAATATATTATCTAATTGTATTGCTTCATCATATATTACATATAATTTTGAGTTACATGAATGAGTGAATTGTGTGTTGACTTGTAAATCCACCAGACTTCAAAGTTTTACAACACTTTGTGTGTTGCCTAATTAAGAAAAGTTTTCTGCTCTCAAGAGAGAAGTGTTGGGAGCGTTCCCAGACAATCTCTGGCCGGCTCCGTGTCTTATATTTTCTTTCATTGTCTTACATTTCCCCCTCATTGTCTTACATTTCCCCCTCATTGTCTTACATTTCTCCTCATTGTCTTACTTTTTCCTCTCAGGAGACGCACCCTGTTCCCCCAGCTGCATCACCTCCTGCTTCAGGACAATAACTTTCTTGTTTTAACTTGAGATTTTCATATAATGACTTTATCATCAGAGTGATAAAAGGGAAATAACATAGGTAGCTGCCGTTAATGATATGTCATGGGAGTTATTGAATGGATCAGCCTGGAATCACATGGGGCACTGTTGAATGAGTCCCTGTGGACTTCATGGGGGCACTGTTGAACGAGTCCCTGTGGACTTCATGGGGGCACTGTTGAACGAGTCCCTGTGGACTTCATGGGGGCACTGTTGAATGAGTCCCTGTGGACTTCATGGGGCACTGTTGAATGAGTCCCTGTGGACTTCATGGGGCACTGTTGAATGAGTCCCTGTGGACTTCATGGGGCACTGTTGAATGAGTCCCTGTGGACTTCATGGGGCACTGTTGAATGAGTCCCTGTGGACTTCATGGGGCACTGTTGAATGAGTCCCTGTGGACTTCATGGGGCACTGTTGAATGAGTCCCTGTGGACTTCATGGGGCACTGTTGAATGAGTCCCTGTGGACTTCATGGGGCACTGTTGAATGAGTCCCTGTCGATTGCATGAGATACGAGATACGTTACCAATTTCCCTCTCATAGCTTCCTCACGCTTCACTCACGAAGCCCCTCACGCTTCACTCACGAAGCTCCTCACGCTTCACTCACGAAGCTCCTCAAGCTTCACTCACGAAGCTCCTCACGCCTCACTCACGAAGCTCCTCACGCTTCAATCACGACGCTCCTCCCGCTTCACTCACGAAGCTCCTCCAGCTTCACTCACGAAGCTCCTCCAGCTTCACTCACGAAGCTCCTCCAGCTTCACTCACGAAGCTCCTTCCGCTTCACTCACGAAGCTCCTCACGCTTCACTCACGAAGCTCCTCCCGCTTCACTCACGAAGCTCCTCCCGCTTCACTCACGAAGCTCCTCCCGCTTCACTCACGAAGCTCCTCAAGCTTCACTCACGAAGCTCCTCACAAATTTTTCTCCAAGTCACAAATATCCTTCTTCCTCTGTAGCGACGACATGTATCCTTCTCTTCAGACTTCCTCACGACAAGTGACGTCTTAAGACCTTGCCACACACGACATGCTCCCGCGATGTCGTCATTTTTGCTGACGGGTCGTCGCATACTGTCGTCCTCTCACGACAAGTTTGATCAAATTTGTTCATCCGTGACTTATCTCCCTCCTCGGTCACCTATAATGACTGCTGCAAGCACTGTTTAGTTCCACCTGATGCCTCACTATGGCCAGGTGGGGAATAACGCCCCCTGTGGGGGGGTGGCAGACTCATATCATGGGGCAACATGGGGGGGGGGCTCATAATTCAGATATACAACAAGTCATTCATACAGACATTTATTCAGACTGTGTCACACAGTCAATAAGACAGACAGACAGACAAAATACTTCATATAAATTACAAGAAAATTCTTTCATGTTCAGAAATATGTGGCAGTGTTGTGTTGTATTAATCAACGCCAAGCTCAGTATCCCTTAACACAGTGATAACTTTTCCTCGTTAATCTTTACGCCCCCTACCCTCCCCCCCCCCCAACCCCGCCCTTCAACCCCCCTCCCCACCACTCCTCCCTTCCCTCCCTACATGACACTCTTGCTCAACACCCAATGTCTCCTGAGGGAAGTACTAGGTGGATGAGGACGAGGATGGAGTAGTAGGAGAAGGAATAGAACATGGAGAAGGTGGAGGAGAAGATGCAGGAGGTGGAGAAGGAGGAGATAAAAATATGTTGACCAAACAACACACTAGAAAGTGAAGGGACGGCGACGTTTCTGTCCGTCCTGGACCATTCTCAAGTCGATTGTTAGAATGGTCCAGGACGGACCGAAACGTCGTCGTCCCATTACTTTCTAGTGTGTGGTTTGGTCAACATATTTCAGCCACGTTATTGTGACTCCTCGTCTGCCCCAAGACAGTACTTACCTATCGGTGTCCACGGGGGAGTAAGGTCTAGCTCCTTATGCTCCGTCTACGAGCATATTTACACCTGTTGCATTACAATTTAACTATTCACACATTTGAATTCTATGTAGAATGCTAAGATTTGTTTTGACTAGAGCGTAACTCGGCAAGCTGTTGATAATCGGTGTGTGTGTGAGGAGCGTGGACGTACATACTCGTACACGTACAATGTACACGAGCGATCAGGTGTTCAAGTTTGATCTTCGTGTACATCTCTTGGGCACCAACATCTTTAAGTTCCAATTTAAAGCCATTTTTGCTGAATGAGAATAAGTGAAACGTGGCATTATATATCCGTAGACTTCACCAGTTGCAAACTCTGTGAGCAGGAACTCATACTCCCAATTATAAATGACCTAATTGATGCACAGAGTAAAGGGTCTCGAATTTCCTTTGTATGGATACCTTCACACATAAATATAACCCATCATAATGAGACAGACATTGCAGCCAAATTAGCGTGTAACAAGTTTGAAGTTGAATTAGATCTAGGTATCCCTATCTCTGCTGTCAAAACTGTATTGGTCCAAACATTCAGATCTGATAGGAAAGAACTTACTGACTCCCAACGACCTGAAAGTACTAGTATAAAAAGCTATGATTTGTTCAGATCTGAAACCTACATCTATGGACAGCACAAAACGTCCACTAGACTGTGCGACACAGTGGTTGCAAGGATCAGGTTGGGTTACCGTTACCTGTGGCAGGTGGCTGCAGGTGACGGGTCTCCCAATCCTGAGCACTCCAGTTGCAAACTCTGTGAGCAGGAACTACGGCATGATCTCCCGCACTACATCACTGAATGCCCAATTATTAGACCTTTCAGACCAGTTGGCATGAGGTACCTGGAGCTTTGCAATTACTTTATTCACTCTCGTATTCTTGAAGATATCCTCACAGTATACCCAAAATTTGCCAGTGCAGGCTATTAAACACATGACTCTGTATGACTAACCATCCTGCGAGATGGGGACTTGTATTACCACTGCTACCTTATTCAATCTTGTGTTGTTGATATCCTCAAAATGCATCCGGAGTCTGCCAGTGCAGACCGCTAATCACATGCCTCTGTATGACTAACCATCCTGTGTGATGGGGATTTTATAGCATCACCTAGTTAGCTTTTTTGACACACTGTACTCCACTTCATATAGTCTAGGGTAGCTGCACTAATGCAGATGTACCTAATATGTTAATAAAAAAAAAAAAAAAAAGCAGGAACTACGGCATGATTTCCCGCACTACATCACTGAATGCCCAGTTATTAGACCTTTCAGACCAGTTGGCATGAGGTACCTGGAACTTTGCAATTACTTTATTCACTCTCGTATTCTTGAAGATATCCTCACAGTGTACCCAAAATTTGCCAGTGCAGGCTATTAAACACATGGCTCTGTATGACTAACCATCCTGCGAGATGGGGACTTGTATTACCACTGCTTCCTTATTCAATCTTGTGTTGTTGATATCCTCAAAATGCATCCGGAGTCTGCCAGTGCAGACCGCTTATCACATGCCTCTGTATGACTAACCATCCTGTGTGATGGGGATTTTTTAGCATCACCTAGTTAGCTTTTCTTGACACACTGTACTCCACTTCATATAGTCTAGGGTAGCTGCACTAATGCAGATGTACCTCATATCTTAATAAAAAAAAAAAAAAAATATTCACTCACCTTGTTCACCTTCATCCAGCAAGGTGCGCGCGCTAGAGAGAAATATATGTAGTAGACATAATAGAGGGAAAAATAGATTGGTTAGAAAGGCGGGGTCCATATTAAATTAAATATCAAAAGTGCTGAAGTGTATATAGCCTTGTCCCCTCTCTCTTAAGTCTTGCATCTCAGCCTTCTCCTCCCACTTAAGTCTTGCCCCTCAGCCTACCAATGTTCCAACTCCAGAACGCAGCCTTTACACGCAATATCTGTGTGTAGGTCTAAGCCAAAGATGTGCTTCTAGTGCAAGGACTCGCAGCTCACCGTGGTACTCGCAGCTCCCGGAGCCCCTTGGAGGAGGAGTGGGAGCTGCCACCAGAGATCTGAGACTCAGGCCAAACTAATCTGGAGTCCACAATTGTTATGGAATGTTTGTGTCTCCCTCACTACTCTCTTTTTTATCTATTAATTTTCAATGTAAATTAGTCGTCTAACCAAATTAGGCCTTAAATTGGACTAAATTAAATTCTTCCCTCACCCTCCTAAACACTCTCTCTCCTTATCTCTCTCTCACTCTCTATCTCCACAGCTCTTGCTCTCTCTCGCTCTCAAATATTTCTATTAGAGTATCGTGTTGCAGAGCCTTGAGACTCGTCTGCTCTTTAACCTTCCTCTTGAGTTAACTTTCCCGGGCTCGCTCGTTAGTTAGCGTCTTCACACCTCTTTTATGACCGACATGAACAAAAATTGAAGAAAAATCCTCAGCTTTTACACTATTAATTTTCTCTATCGACCGCCGACCTAAGTATACACAGCAATTTATCTTAGTTCGGGTTTTTTATTGGACTATTCGTTTTTGTGCATGTCTCACGTACTGGTTTTAAATAATATAATATTTTGAACAGTGTTCACTTGAGTATATTTTCGACCGCGTTTTCGATATCAGCAAATATAGGAAATATTTTATGGAGTGAAATTTTTTTTTAAGTGGAGAGAAAACGGATATGCATATGTGTGTATGTATATATATATATATATATATATATATATATATATATATATATATATATATATATATATATATATATATATAAAACTGAAAACTCACACCCCAGAAGTGACTCGAACCCATACTGCCAGAAGCCGGTCGTGTTGGTCGAGTGGTTAAGGGATCCTGTACATCAGTTGCATTGCTTCTGGCAGTATGGGTTCGAGTCACTTCTGGGGTGTGAGTTTTCAGTTGCATATATGCCTGGAGATCGTTCAGGCTATATATTATATATATATATATATATATATATATATATATATATATATATATATATATATATATATTATATATATATATATATATATATATATTATATATACATGGGAACAAGCCTGAATGGTCCCCAGGACAATATTGAGTTTTCAATTATATATATATATATATATATATATATATATATATATATATATATATATATATATATATATATATATAATATAATATAATATAATATAATATAAACACACACAAGAAAACCAAATTGTCTTTGATAAAGGACAGGAGAAGGTTTGAAAGAGATAAGGTTTTATTTCCCAATTTTCAAATGCTTATCCTACATTTCACAGAACTTTTCTTTTCATTTTCTTCAGCTCTATACAAAAGTTTTCATGAAGCCACGTCTGATTTTGGTCCTCATCTGAGACACTCCCACGCGCACACACACACTCACTCACACCCACTCTCATTTAACTTGTGGACCATCACTCACGAAAGCTGTCCATCTTATAAGCTCATTTCACCTCATTAATCTCCAATGTTTTAAGAATTGCACAATTTCCTTTGCAAGGACATTATAATAATACTAAAACAAATACATAATGGCAGGCCTTATTCCCAAGACTTGTTCATCTACAAATGTGTTCACCATAACTTACAAGAAATAATAAAAAGTACCTTTGGATAAACAACAACAACAACATTACTGACAACTCTTACTGGATTCAAAACTTCTATGATTGTTACAGTTCAGATATTGTTAAAGAATATATATATATATATATATATATATATATATATATATATATATATATATATATATATATATATATATATATGTACATATATATATATATATATATGTACATATATATATATATATATATATATATATATATATATATATATATATATATATATATATATATATATATATATATATATATTAGTATATTTTGGTAGCAGTCTTTCCTGTAGACATATATTATTAAATATGACCGAAAAAGTAAGATTAATAATTCTAACACGAATTTTCTCGATCTTTCGTACGTTTCTTTTCACTGTTGGTGGTAATTCAAAAATCAATTCTCCAAAATTCATTTTTATTTCTACTCTAAATAAATAAATAGACTAGAAATAAAAATGAATTTTGGAGAATTGATTTTTGAATTACCACCAACAGTGAAAAGAAACGTACGAAAGATCGAGAAAATTCGTGTTAGAATTATTAATCTTACTTTTTCGGTCATATTTAATAATATATATATATATATATATATATATATATATATATATATATATATATATATATATATATATATATATATACATATATATATATATATATATATATATAAAATTGAAGTCTGAGAGAACTTAATACCTTAAAGTTTAATTTATATCAATATACGCTTAAGAAATATGCCTCACAAGCTAAATCACTTGAGGTGGACGGTAGAGCAACAGTTTCCCCTCTTCATGCAGGTCTGCGTTCAATCCCCGATAGGCCAATTGGTTGGGCACCATTCCTTTCCCTCCGTCTCATCCCAAATCCTTATCCTGATCCCTTCTCAGTGCTATATATAGAAAGCGCCAACCCCTTACGACTATATAGTCGTTATGGCTTGGCGCTTTCTCCTGATAAACCCCTCCCCTCACAATCAACTGACACCCATAATTATGAGTACAGCTGTTTTGAGTTAATGAATAATGATTAAACGGTTATTTAAACTATTAATAATTAGCTGCAAGCATAAATTGTGTAATTCATTACTCTAATGCAGACTAATCATGTTTTTATAAACTTAATCACCCGCTCTGTCACTATACATCAGTCACTCTCTCATACATGCTGCACACAACCTCATCATCATTGTTGGCGTGGGTACACGCCTAGTTGAAATCACCTAATTGTGAGATCTGGCTCTTTGGTCCCGCTTCTCAACTGTCAGTCAACTGGTGTAAAGATTCCTGAGCCTTCTGGGCTCTATCATATCTACATTTTGAACTGTGTATGGAGTCAGGCTCCACCACATTACTTCCTAGTGCATTACAATTGGTAACTACTTTGACACAGAAAATTATCTTTCTAACGTTCCTGTGGCTCATTTGGGTACTCAGTTTCCACCTGTGTCCCCTTGTTCGCGTACCACCCCGTGTTAAACCGTTTATCTTTATCTACCCTGTCAATTACTCTGATAATTTTGTAGGTAGGGATCATGTTTCCGCTAACTCTTCTTTCTTCCAGTGTACTGAGGTTCAGTTCTAGTAATCTTTCCTCGTAGCTCATTCCTCTCAGCTCAGGGACCAGCCTGGTGGCATACCTCTGAACTTTTTCTAACTTCGCTTTGGGTTGGACTAGATGTGGACGCTAAGCTGGAGCCGCATATTCCAGTATTGGTCTCACATATGTGTACATATGTCAGTATATACATATGTGTACATAATGGTCTGACATATGTGTACTTTGCAAGTACACAATATGTACTTGCAATGACTGAAACCCTTGTCTATATTTTGTTTAGCCCCTCTCCATCTGTACCCCTTTTAAGATCTGTCACTGCAGCTTTGTCCTCATCTCGCCACTCCATCTGATTGGAACCTGCTTGTTCCCTAATACCTACTATGATTACTGCTCCTTTCCTCTATATCAGCTGACAAGTATATCTTGCTGCTTCCTGAGACGTAGCTACTTTCATGGCAACTTCCTTTACTGCAGACATAGCTTCTGGGTTCTTTCTAGTCATATCTGCAAATAAGGGTTGTACTGTAGAAGTCCTCTCTACAGATACGTTACCAGCTTCCTGGGGGATGGTTCATGTCTGGGACTGAGTAGGATTATCTTTCAGGCTTTTTATCTCCTTTTTTGCCTTCAGGGCATCCTGCAGGGTGGTTATTGTCTCCCTCATTACTTTTACGTGTGCGTGTTCTCACCGAGATGTGTGTGAAGAGTCGAGCATCAGCTCTGTGACCCCGGCTCTATATTGCTGGCCACCTGATACAATAACTACCTTAAGTCCTGCACTTGTTGGATTTAGCTGCTTTGAAACTGTGTATAGAATTAACCACAACTGCAAGTTGGAATTCATAATATTATATAACACACGATAACTAGCCATGAGTCATTGGCGGAAATCCTCACACTGATGAAAGGAAGGGACCAGTCAGGAGAAGCGCCAAGCCATTACGACTTTAAAGCACTGGGAGAGGGTCAGGATAAGGATTTTGAATGGGACGGGGGGAAGGAATGGGGGCCCAACTACTTGGACGGTCGGGGATTGAACGCTGACCTGCATGAAGCGAAACCGTCGCTCTACCGTCCAGCCCAAGTGGTAAGAAAATATTTAAGAATCAAATATGAAACCCCACTATCTTGACAACCATCATATTTGGCGCCGCAATGTTTGCTATCTTGTCTAATGTTAAAGGTTGCCGAGCACCACCCCGTCACTCTGCGTGCTCGCACGAGCACTGTTGTCACAATAAAGAAGCTGGACTACCGTTATTTGCGTTGCCAAGTTGACTTTATATAAACCTTCAGAAAAACGTTATTTCACTGCCAATCTCCTACCCTGATGCAGATGAACTCTGCATCAGGGAGTGAGCGGCATAGAGACTGTTCACAGCAGGGGCTCGGCAACCTGAGTATATTCTGGGATACATCTTAGCAACACTAAATAACTAAGAGGAAATCTGTGTCTACAGCTCAAAATTATTATAATAACATATGTGTGTGTGTGTGTGTGATTTGGCTTAATTCTCACTACTATTTTATATTAGTATTTCTATAATAACCTGAAATTGGAAGTAAAATTTTGAAATATTTAAGTTTGGTTTGTATTCCCGGAGGTCAAATTCATCAGTTTCTAAAACAAAACATCACTCTGGAATAAAAACAACGAAAGCCCAAGGGCAAACCTCATGCAAATTAGCATAGAGAGGAAGGCAGCCATTCCTGCCTGATCTGGGCCGATATGTGCGGTGTTGTGGGTGATCTGGCGGGCTCACCTGATCCGGACACCAACAACCAATCAGCAGTCACGGTGAAATATCCGGCGATAACCACAACTCGCAGCCGACTTGCGTGCTGGAAATGACCAAATTGCGTGACGGTGCTCGAGGACGCGCACGCTAGGCTTATATATGGTGTGGGACCTATATACACAACTGGTTCCTGGTGTGGGACCTATATACACACCTGGTTCCTGGTGTGGGACCTATATACACACCTGGTTCCTGGTGTGGGACCTTTATACACACCTGGTTCCTGGTGTGGGACCTTTATACACACCTGGTTCCTGGTGTGGGACCTTTATACACACCTGGTTCCTGGTGTGGGACCTTTATACACACCTGGTTCCTGGTGTGGGACCTTTATACACACCTGGTTCCTGGTGTGGGGCCTTTATACACACCTGGTTCCTGGTGTGGGGCCTTTATACACACCTGGTTCCTGGTGTGGGGCCTCCATACTCACCTGGTTCCTGGTGTGGGACCTCCATACTCACCTGGTTCCTGGTGTGGGACCTCCATACTCACCTGGTTCCTGGTGTGGGACCTCCATACTCACCTGGTTCCTGGTGTGGGAGCTCCATACATACCTGGTTCCTGGTGTGGGAGCTCCATACATACCTGGTGTCACATGTGGTGATCTCAGTGTTGACGTTTCAAGACAGATGGTTCCAAATCCCTTGCAGCGCTTATCTTAATATACGGTTTAAAAGCTTAACCAAAAAATGGCTTTAAAAACTCTCCGGATGTTGATTGGCGTAAAATCCAACACAGCATAAAACATGTAGAGATAAAATGGACAAAGTTCCGTTCCTCACTTGGTGGCTCAACCATTCATCTACTAATAGTTAACACATTCCAGCATCACCAGCCGGGCAGTTCTCTATCAGCTTCTGTGATAAACTGCTCTTTATTTACTTATTTATTTATTATTATTATTTGCAACTGGTAGGGAGAGATAGAGACTCCCCGCACTGAACCCAAGGTGCTCCTTTATTATCGCCTCCTGACTTGCGACAACGTCTGATCAACGTCTCCGTTTGGCAAGATCAAGAAAATGCTCAGTTTTCCTTTAAAACAGGAAGTTATTCAGGTGCTGAAGCGATGACAGACTCCCAGACAGTCACATATTCTCTGATTCAGACTCAAAGACTCACCAGACTAATTAACTTACGAACTCTCAAACTCACTGATTCACATTCACGGAGTCAGAGCCTTGAGACTCAAAAATAAATATGCAGACATTTACAAAAACTTAATTCGGAAAATATTTAATTTCAAAATGTTAGAAAAATGTCTTCCAGAACATCGTTAGTTCCTTTACAATCATTTATCATAGGTCTGTTACACTCAGAATTCTAACTTCATATAAAAATCTTTCGCTAATTTCCGCCACAGTGACAATATGTATTCTTGAATATAAAATGATGAAAAGCAAAAAATATTTCCTTGCTTTCTTACGGTACAATTCTTGACTCGGAAATTCATTTCCATCTTGCTAAAAATTAGCATAATACGTCAATATGTTTTCCCGGAGCTGAAACAAAAAGACTGACCTAATTTGGATGAGAAAATTTTGATCAATGCGAGACATGATCCCCTGACACACTGTCAAGTGGTTGGAAGGATCCCATGACACTGTCATACAGCAGACAGGACAATATTAAACATTGCATTTCATTATTTACCCAAATTTGTTCAGAGACTGAGCCTAGAGTAACGGGTAAATGTTATCATTCACTATGTCCTCCGTGGACGTAGACCCATTTAGCACGTCCTCAGTGGACGTGGACCCGTTCACCACGTCCTCCGTGGACACGTCACGAATAATATCATAACAACTAGGCCTATTATTTACAACATCAAAACTTGGATGATTTCATCTCTCGTATGAAACTTGTCTGGTGCCCCTTGGGAAGTGGGGATATTTGAGGTATATATACCTCGAAATCTCTACTTCTTTTAAGGGTCTGATGGTGTAGTGGGTTAAGGCGTACTAGTTATGGCAGCTACTGGAAAGTAGTTGTGCTTTCTGGGTTCGAGGCCCACTGGTGGGTGTTGTCCAAAGATTATTAATCTTCACTTGTGGTTTAAGCAAGTATGGGCTTATAGCATGGACACGAGTTCTCCCACATTAACAGTGGCTTGATGAAAAACGTATAGTAACCCCCTCACTTGTCTGGTGCCCTTGGGAAGTGGGGATATTTGAGGTGTATATATACCTCGAAATCTCTACTTTTAAGGGTCTGATGGTGTAGTGGGTTAAGGCCTACTAGTTATGGCACCTACTGGAAGGTAGTTGTGCTTTCTGGGTTCGAGGCCTACTGGTGGGTGTTGTCCAAAGATTATATATATATATATATATATATATATATATATATATATATATATATATATATATATATATATATATATATAAAATAAAAAAAATTTTGTAGTCTATTCATTATTATATTTATATTAATGTTACTAATTTTGCCTGAGAGAACATACTTTTTGATATACCCTGTATGTGTGTGTTGCCGAGACAGAGATATTTGTATGAAAACATTGAGAGAGAGAGAGAGAGAGAGAGAGAGAGAGAGAGAGAGAGAGAGAGAGAGAGAGAGAGAGAGAGAGAGAGGGAGGGAGGGAGGGAGGGAGGGAGGGAGGGAGGAAGGGAGGGAGGTAGGTAGGTGTGTAACCATTGGGTTGGAGCTGGACTTTCGTGGTTATTGAGATGATTGTTGAAGGTGAAATCCTTGGCGAGTTGTGAGAGGCAAAGGGAAGGTCATCGGATGATGAGTCTCAAGCTGCTTGAAAGGGTCTGTAAGATGAGTTCTATTGAAAGGATCGTTGAGGAAAATTGTTCTTAAAGAAGGATCGTTGAACGGGTTCATTGGAAAGATTCAATGAATAGGTCTTGAAATAGAACGACTCTTGAAATAGTAGTTGACTGAAGTACTTTGGAAATACCGATGAGAGCAACTTTGAAGAAGAAATTAATTCTTAACAAGAAATGTGGTAGTTGTTGAAGACTTAAACTTATTGCTTAGACTATGGAAAAACTTTTGATTTTTATGAAGTAATTGATTTTGCGGATTCTCTTGCACTTTTTGAAAGCTGAAGTATGACTCTTGATTATAAAGTTGTAGATAGAGAGCGCTTAAAATATTTTAGGAAAGAGCTTTAAGATTAGCTGGGAAATTTTTGGAAGAGTTCTTATGAAAAGGCGAGTGTGTGAGTGTTCCTTTGAGTGTGTGAGTGTTCCTGTGAGTGTGTGTGTTCCTGTGAGTGTTCCTGTGAGTGTGTGAGTGTTCCTGTGAGTGTGTGAGTGCTCCTGTGGGAGTGTGAGTATGAGTGAGTGTGTGAAAGTATCTGTATGTGCTCCTGTGAGTGTGTGTGTGTGTGTGATCCTGTGGGATTCTTTTTGGAGACCCATAGTACTTACTCCTGTTTTGGGGTGATGCCAAGATCAGCTGAAGAGTGCTTTCAAAAGTTTCGTTCACGAAACTTTTGAAAGCGCATCTGAGCGAGACTTTCTAAGGAGTTACAGGAGGAGTCTAAGTGTGTTCTTGAAGGAGTTGCTCGATACGGTCCTGCCAGTTTAGGAGAATTTTTATTATTGCTGTTGTAGGGGCGCCTTTTAGAGTGCTGTGAAAGAAGAAAGAGTTCGGGAATGGTTTAGGTGCGTTAGCTCTTAAAATTATCGCCCAAGTGAAAAAAAGTGGCAGATAAAAATATGCAGTACAGAGCCGACTCATGTACTTGTCATTGCTTGCTCACATCTTGAGTGAGTACTGCCTGCTTCGCCAAAGAGAGAGATCCTATCGAAACGCACAGTTTTGCGTGTGAACTCCAATATGTTAATATTAACATTTGCGTGTTATCTTAGGCAATAACATTCCTTCACGTGGATCACCAAGACCTGAACTCCAGCCTCTGGAGTGTAGCCCAGTTGTGCCTCCACCCAGGCCATGGATCCTCACAATAAGGATCTCAGAACAACTTGACTGACACCCAACTGAGACTATGATCAAAACCCACAGATCTCAACAAGTGTTGATCAAGTACAGGTACAACACAATGGACTTATGTCTGAGCACTTTTGAACCTGCTTGTGCTCTTCGTCAGAGTCTGAATAAAGCGTAGAAGAATTACAAGAAGAGAAGGATATGTATAGGATACAGAGCACAAGTCCAGAAGTCATAACGGCAAAATCAAAGAAAGCAGTAAAAGTAAGGAAATATAATAAGTATATACAGTGGTGCAGGGCCGCCAGAGTTCACCGGCACCTCTGGAAGTGGATGATGGAATGGAGGAAATGGGAAAAGCATTTGTGATCATAAACTATCGAAAGCTCACACTGCTGCTTTACGTGGGGAAAATGGAGCTAGGGAAGGTGCTCCTGGAAAATTGTGTGATGCCATGAATGCTTAACATCTAAAGAGAACTTGTTTTATTTTGCGTTCTGCATGTTATTTACCTCAGGATGACAGCCTTCACTCTGATCACTTTGGCTTACTGGAACTACAAAAGCAAAATGGTGTTGACATTGGAATGGGGCTGCATTCCCGCATTAGCGCGACAGAGATAATTAATCACATAACCATTAATATGAAAAAAGAAAATTTGCCAGCATATCAATCAGATAAATGGCCAAATTTATGTTCTCATGGATAAATCAACAAGCCTGAGCATTAAAACAACCTTGATTGTTTACTTGAAATGTGAAAGTGATAAGGAAAGTAATCCCCATTTCATGTTCTTAGATCTAATTGAACTACTTGATCAGAAAGCAGCAACTATTGCTAAGTATCTATTGAGCTGTGTCAACTATCATGGGTCTGATGACTTATATTTGAAACAGAACCTTGTAACATTTGCTAGTGATGGGGCAAGTGTCATGCTAGGTGTCAAATCTGGCGTTGCAACAATTCTCAAAGGAACATTACCTTGATATAATGATCTGGCACTGTCTTAGTCACAGATTAGAACTTGTAGTAGGTGATTCAGTGAGAGAAGCAAACGGAATTAATCGTTTTGAATGAGTTACGGACAAATTGTACTCTGTTTACAATAGATCACCTCAAAATCAAAAGGAACTATCTGAATGTGCCTCTCAACTTGAACAATAGATTTGCAAAATAAGCCGTGCTCTGAGCACCAGCTGGGTGGCCAGCTTGTTTCGAACAGTTTCAGTAATGTGGAAAAGTTATGACGCACTTTCTTTTCATTTTGAAAACGCAGTGAAAGATGAAACAAGACTCGGAAGTAATAGAGAAACTTATGAAGATCTTTTGAAAAAGCTAACTTCAGAACAGTTTCTATTGGATTTAGCTCTAATGTATGACACGTTGCATGAACTTGGTTTACTGTCAGTGTCTACAGATTTGTCTGTAGACAAACTGATCAAACGGAGCATAAGGTAATTGCATGGACTAAAAGAGAAACCTGGCACTAGAACTTTAGAAGCTCAAAAGGCAATTGAAAGGGAAAATTTGGGGGAATTACCATGACATGCAACAAGAAAATTGTCTCCATTTATTATCAGTTAATGAACAACTTGCAGCACCGAATGTTCACAAAAACATCCATGAAAGGCTCCCAAACTTCTGAACCTCACCAGTGATTAGTACATACTTTAAGGGAAATGGGGAGGGAGGGAACCTCGATAAAAGCCTAACGTCTATGAATACACGCTGGCGTCCTGTCCCCAGATACAGTGAATTATTATTATTATTAATTATTATTATAAACAACAAAACTTTGGATAAATACAACAACAATAGAAGACTGGTCATCAGCGAAGCATCATACGACAATTAAGCAAGCCAAGCCATCTGTCAACAGACAACTAACACCAAATTACACTGTCATCTTCTGGAACACGACGAGACGTACCAATATACTGCCCCAACCATCACGGGAACATGGGATATTGGTAAGAGGCAATATATACTCCTATTTAGCCCATAAGTAATGTGAGTGACCTTCACCTCATCCAAGACTGGATACCCAGCAGCATAACAAAAAAATCCAGCAGCACAAATGCGTTTGTGTTACTCACGTGGCCCCAAAATGCGAGATGATTCGATGAAATATGTCCCCAAAAGTATATTAATACATCTTCAGAAGGACTCCTTCTGAAGATGTATTATTATACGAAAGTACTTAAGGAAATTACTGTTTCAATTCTTCCTCCGTGGTCTGACACTGTCACATTTTTCATCACGTGTTAATTTTCGTGATTTACACACACACACACACACACACACACACACACACACACACACACACACACACGCACACACGCACACACACACGCACACACACACAAACATATATATATATATATATATATATATATATAGATAACTCGAAATTTGAACTGGATTTAGGTTGTACATGAATATTTCTATTCAATCTTAGTTAAGGGTTTTAGTTGCAAATTCAATTCCGCATGAACTATCTCTACAGAAGACGGGCGCTCGGCGATACACTTTACAGTCAAAACAGATGCGTGTTTGATCATTTTAAGAGTAGCTCTCAGGAGCCAAACTTCCCTCTGTGTTGAACATCAAAGGGAATATGTAACTACGAGTTGAACTCCTTAATGTACTTACAGTTTATCAGAATATATCCTGAGCTAAACCTCCTTCTAAATGCACAGCTGAACATTATACATCCAGAAACATAACTATTAATTTAATTTAGACAAAGTAAATTACATTTTCTAATTAACTAGAATAACTTTCTTATGACGCTATGAAGGATATTACAATACAAACATTTACCTCTCAGTTTAGTGATGCATGTGTCTGATGTTGACAACTAGTTCATCCCAACATATAACTTACTATTAAACACCACTTCAGACAAAAATATCATTTAAATAAAAGGTTATTCATGTCTCGAATTTCAATCGAAAGTTCAGACTCCATATTTCTCCCATCACCGAGAGATTTTGTATTTGAGGTTCATGTTTTATATATATAGACAAGAACATGATATTCTTAAGGGAAGCTTGGAAGCTCTCATATCGGAAACCAATGGCGCGAGGAAGGAAATATTCATGAGGGCGACGGAGGAGTCCCAGACGTGTCTTGCAATGCATCTTCCGTTTTGCAAACATTCCGTCTTGCAAACATTCCGTCTTGCTTCGGTATGCATATCGTCACCAAGTTGTTCGTATATTGCATTCTAAACTGACTCTCACAAATGTTGCTATCCTCGTGCAGTCAACTTATTAAAAACATTTCATTTCTTTATTATGCATCCCATACCTATTCCGTGGGCGGTGGTGGAAGGGGTTAGTTTAGCTAAGCAAGTGACCATCTTGTGAAGCTAGTTATATAATTGTTAATATTACGATGATGTACACATGTACATATATACACACATTATGTGTACATATATACACATCATGTATATATGCAGACGAGGAGTCACAATAATGTGGCTGAAGTATGTTGACCAAACCACACACTAGAAACAGTCATGTGCAGGCTGCACCTACAGAAAGCACATTTTGGATACCTTGCTAAGATTCCTGGCAGTACATACATACATACATACATACATGCATACATGCATACATATATACATATATACATGCATACATAGGCCAGATACTGGATACAGAATGGGAGATGAAGTCCTTCATGAAACGGACAGAGTGAAAGATCTAGGAGTTGATATTACACCAAACTTGTCTCCTGATGCCCACATCAAAAGAATAACATCAGCGGCGCAGGCGAGGCTGGCTAACATCAGAACTGCTTTCAGGAACTTGTGTAAGGAATCATTCAGAACCTTGTGTAACACATATGTAACACCAATACTGGAGTATGCGGCCCTAGCATGGAGCCCGTACCTTGTCAAGCACAAGACGAAGCTGGAAAAAGTTAAGAAGTAGGCCATTAGGCTAGTCCCAGATCTAAGAGGAATGAGTTACGAGGCCAGGTTGCGTGAACTGCACCTCACGTCGCTAGAAGACAGAACAGCTCAAGAAGACATGATCATCACACACAAAATTCTCAGGGGAATTGAGAGAATAGACAAGGATGGATTATTTAACACGGGCGGTACACGCACAAGGGGACACACAAGTGGAAGCTGAGTACCCAAATGAGCCACAGACACATTTGAAAGAAATTTTTCATTGTCAGTGTAGTTAGTAAATGGAATGCATTAGGCAGTGATGTGGTGAAGGCTGACTCCATAAACCGTTTCAAATGTAGATATGATAGAGCCCAATAAGCTCAGGAACCCGTGCAACAGTTGATTGACGGTTGAGGGGGGGGGGGGACCAAAGAGCCAAAGCTCAACCCCCGCAGGCACAACTAGGCGAGTACAACTAGGTGAGTACATACATACATAGTACGTGAGTAGGCGATTCAATGTTAAAAAAATTGATTGAGTTAAAGAATCTGAAAATTTAACAACCCCCGAAAATAAATAATTTTCAGGAGTTTAAACTTCACTCTGTAACTCGCTCACTCTCGTCTGTCAATCAAGCTTTATAGCGCCTACCCTAACTATGCCACCCTTCACACACCCATATTATGCTGGCAGCATTTATCCCACCCTCAGATCCATTCCCCTTTATCCTCTTTTATACCTCTCTCCTCACCTCTCTTACCCTCCCCTCACTCCTCACTCTCCCACACACACACACCTCACTCTCACCCACACTCCTCACCCTCACTACCCACGATTGTGAGTGGTTACCGCTACTCTTCACAACCCGCTCATCACCATATAATCTCCTCAGAGCTGCTAATAATATAATCTTGACAACAATCTTCTCACTGGTCGAGTCTCAATACAGACTCATCCAACGTTCCCTGTGATCCTAATAAGTCAATTTACTTCTCCTAATGGGATAAGATGCCATCACTCTTCTGGTCGATTTTCTCCTGATCAACCTCCTGAAATGTAAATCCTCTCAGTAAGCTCCCTCACACTAGTAAGCTCTCTCACACTAGTAAGCTCTCTCACACTAGTAAGCTCTCTCACACTAGTAAGCTCTCTCACACTAGTAAGCTCCCTCACACTAGTAAGCTCCCTCACACTAGTAAGCGTCGTGACGTCACCACCAGCGCCTCTACATCATGACGTCACCACCAGCAGCCTCTACTTCATCGTGACGTCACCACCAGTAGCCTCTACTTCATCATGACGTCACCACCAGCAGCCTCTACATCATGACGTCACCACAAGCTCCTCTACTTCATCGTGACGTCACTCTAGCAACAACTACTCTACCCTCTACAGTGTATCCCAGACTACAACCTGCAACAGTTAGCTCCAGGCAACGTATATTTACGCGCCTGACAGCTGGGTGGACAGCGCTTCGGATTCGTAGTCCAGAGGTTTCGGGTTCGATCCTCGGTGGAGGGGGAGACTAAAGGGCAAAATGTTTCTTTCATCCTGATGCCTCTGTTACATAGCAGTAAATAGGTACCTGGGAGTTAGACAGCTGCTACGGGCTGCTTCCAAGGGGGTGTATAACAATAAGGAGGCTGGTCGAGGACCGGGCCGCGGGGACGCTAAGCCCTGAAATCATCTCAAGATAACCTCAAGGAGATAGTGAAGAGAGACATCAGGTGAAAGAAAATGCATGGAAAGGTTTTATCCAGTCTTTACAGTCAGGGATACCATGAATCACTTATCCAACAGTCTTCTGTCATTTGTATATTGATTTCACCTTTTACTAACCTTTCATTGTGGGAAGAGATAGTTATTATTCCTCTTATCTAAGTGAAGATCTTACTAGCAGACGTCAAGATAACGGGGTCCGGAGCTGAGACAGAGGCAAAAAACTAGCTGAAAGTTTTAAATGTAATAAAATAACATAAATATACATTTGCGAAATAATGTTGCATCACCTGCACTGGTATGATAGTAATATTAACTACTCCAAGGTAATTATATAAATAATGGAGGTTCATAGTCTTCTTGGACGATAGCATAGAAAAACAAAAGTTAGCAATGTTGTTGGGCCACAACTCCTAGTTTGCCTCAAATAACTCCATTGGTCCATAGTGGGCTTATTTACCTAAATAATAAATCGTGCTGCTTACGAAGAAACTCTTGATTCAGATATATCACTAAATAAATATTATCTCAATATAAGTTCCTAATACCTATTTAATGTGTAATAAATACACCTATTAGTTCAGCCAATCATTTCTTAATTTTTTTTGTATAGTTAATTACAATACTCGTGACTTACTGTCGAAGTTTCAGCTACTCTGGGAAATAATTACAAATTATGTCCTCTTCACTTCTTCCCCAAAGCACTTACTGTTCACTTTGTTCATCAGCGATCAGATGTTCAAGTTTGATCTTCGTCTACATCTCATGGGCACCAACATCTTTAAGTCCCAATTTAAGTTCTTTATTGCTGAATGAGAGTAAATGAAACATGGCTTGATATATCCGTAGACTTCACCAGATTGCTACATTTACAAACGGTTCACATGCCTCTGTATGACTAACCATCCTGTGTGATGGGGATTTTTTAGCATCACCTAGTTAGCTTTTTTTGACACACTGTACTCCACTTCATATAGTCTAGGGTAGCTGCACTAATGCAGATGTACCTCATATTTTAATTTAAAAAAAAAAAAAAAAAACGGTTCACAAATTTGTCAATTTAACAAAGATCATTAAACACGCCTCATTTACTCGACGGGAAACTAGCATTATGTTTTGATTTTCAGTTCATAAGTTGATTTTCATTCGTACATTCTCCTCGCAGCCGCGTTTTCCCGACGAGAAACAAAAATACTGACGTTGGTATATTGTATTGGTTGATGGATACAATCTAAATCTCTATATTATAAAAACGGGAACAAATGTAGATGAGAGAGTGTGTCCAGCGGGGACGGGTGTTCGATACCTTCCCAATGATAGCACATCATATATGCAGCGTTGAAGACATTTGAGACCGATTTCCTGCTAACACGCGGGAGGAATTGTGGAATCGATATTATTGATCAAGGCAGTTGTTGACCTCCTCACATGAAAAACTGATTCTGAAACAAACTTAATAAATATTTAGTGTTTCTTAGCGAGTGTTAAGAAAATAAACACTTATTTGTGCTTATTTTGTAAATAAAACAAATTATTTGACAAATATTGTATAACCCATAAGCTTTCAGTCACTCGACATCTTCAGGAGGGTTGAATGGGACTTCATGTATATAGAACAGGGAGAAACATGTTCTGAGGCGCATCTGAAAATCAAGACGATAGGTTAAAATTATGAAATGTGCAGTCCATGAAATATTGAACACAAACACACACACACACACACACACACACACACACACACACACACACACACACACACACACACACAAGACACAGGAGGATTGCTTGAGGCTTCAAGAAGACCTAGACAAGCTGAAGGAATAGTCAAACAAATGGTTGTTAGAGTTTAACCCAATCAAATGTAATGAAGAGAGGTGTAGGGAGCAGGAGGCCAGATACAAGGTACCATCTGGGAGATGAAATACTTCAAGAGTTAGAGAAAGAAAAAGACTTGGGGTTGATATCACGCCAGACCTGTCTCCTGCAGCCTATATCAAGAGGATAATATCAGCAGCATATGCCAGGCTGGCCAACATAAGAACGGCCTTTAGAAACTTGTGTAAGGAATCTGTCAGAACATTATTTACCACATATGTCAGACCAATCCTGGAATATGCGGCTCCAGCATGGAGTCCATATCTAGTCAAGGATAAGACCAAACTGGAAAAGGTTCAAAGGTTTGCCACCAGACTAGTACCCGAGCTGAGAGAGATGAGCTACGAGGAGAGACTACGGGAATTAAACCTCACTTCGCTGGAAGACAGAGGAGTTAGTGGGAACATGATCACCACATTCAAGATTCTCAAGGGAATCGATAGGGTAGATAAAGACAGGCTATTTAACACAAGGGGCACACGCACTAGGGGACACTGGTGGAAACTGAGTGCCCAAATGAGCCACAGAGATATTAGAAAGAACTTTCTTAGCGTCAGAGTGGTTGACAAAAGGAATGCATTAGGAAGTAATGTGGTGGAGGCTGACTCCATACACAGTTTCAAGTGTAGATATGATAGAGCCCAATAGGCTCAGGAACCTGTACACCTGTTAATTGACGGTTGAAAGGCGGGACCAAAGAGCCAGAGCTCAACCCCCACAAGCACAAATAGATGAGTATAAATAGGTGAGTACGCACACACATCAGCAAGTACAGCAAGGTGAGTGTACACACAGCTCTCTCTATTCATCTGTCATTCACCTCTTTTATGTGCCTTAATAACTTTTCTTTCAACGTGTCCCTGCATATTTTTTTTTTAATTTTCATGGGAGATTTTAAATTGGGTTTCTCTTTTCAGTACCTACTCTCTTTCTCTCAAAAGCCTCGTTTACTCCTAATATAAATTCAAAAAAACTCTTTTTTTGCATTCACGAATATTTTATATTCTTGCTCAGTTGCGATACATTTTCCAAAAGAATTTGAGGAGCAGTTACTTCATTACAGTGAATCATCATCATTGAAAGACTCTTCCGCTATGAATGATCCTTCCAGCCTGGGGAGCTGCCCCCCAGAGTCCACACTTAGTGGATTCCATCATCATACACACGGGCACTAACATTGTACATCATTATACACACGGGTACCAACAGTGTACATCATCACACAAACTGTTACGGTATCGTCACCCTCGTCAGTGTGTAGAGTGGTAATTTCAGCGCCATCTATGGGTCTGCATTCCTACACCCCAGGTATTGGATGCTATGTGGACAACGCCATCTGTTGGTAGCGGCATGGCAGCGATGAATGTCTCTAGTTTCCTGCCCTAGTTAGGAAGAGAGGTCGATGTGGATGACCTCTGGTGGGTGGTGAGTCACAATCAGTGCCATATAGGTTATGTTTCGAGCATAACATCAACTCCCTGCTGAACTACTATTACTCCATGGTTTCCCAGCATCCTTTCCATCTAATTAATAACGTTTTTATGTCCATAGAAGTTACATGTGGAGGCGAGTGAACTGAGGAGGGACTTTACGTTACTTCCAAGCTACATACTATTTAAGTTTCTGTTATTTACTACACTTCCAATATATCCACAAATACATGACAATTAACTTTGGCATTAAAATATAATATGCATAAGTATGTTAGGCATACATTGGCAATACACAATTTATACTAGTATATATTCGAAAGAAGACTAGATAGATAATATTTGTGATACTAGGCTAATCAGCCAAGACATCACTATACAGTTTGAACACATCATACACTAGTCACAGTATGATCATATTGGTGTATATGGGGTCAAAACACCATCACCATTTTAATAATTTATTATTATTATTATTATTATTATTATTATTATTATTATACTTTTAGATTTTATATCATAATTATTATATCATGTTTCCGATATCCTCTCATTACCAGATATATTCCCTGCTTGGTACCACAGTTTCCCTGTAATATAATGTCACATTTATGACCAAATAATATAAATCCAATAACAGGAAGTGCCGGATCAGACCAGAGATGAGTTTCAAACCAATAGGACAATACTCGTTTATCAGGCGACAGCAATGACCTGGAACGGACAGTAATGTTGTCAAAGCCAATACTAAGCTTCCAGTCGTTTACATTCCAAAACCCTATTGACCTCCCTTTGGCCAGTCCTCGCCCCAAAGGCGTCTCTCTCTCTCTCCAGCCCATTGATTCCGAACGCCTCTGACTGATTCCGAACGCCTCGGTTGGCGTCCTGATCAGCTCAGTTCGGTGCACAGCCATCGACGGAGGTCGGGGAGCTATTCATCAATAACGTGAGGCTTTGTTTGCTACAGATGACTGCCATACATATCCGTCACTTGTTGAAGAGGGAATGGGCGAAGCGATAAGGCGGTGTTAATTGAATTATTGCAACAATATCTTGATAAACGATAAATGAATAAATAATATTGTGTGAAACCTGAATCAGAGATTTTACTCTCAATGACACTGACCTATAATTTATTGTGTTCAGATGTTTTGTTCTTATTTACACATATATTTATTTCAATTCAGCCACATATGATAAAATACACAGAACTGTGCGTTTCAAAATACAAACATTATTTATTTATTGAATGCAAGCTAATACGTGTATATCTACTTGCCACAAAGTTGTTCATTTAAACTCACAGCTCGAACATAAGTGGTTTACATGGCACGAACAGAATTTACATGAACAGTTCCTTACTTTCACTGGTTGGTTTTCATATGTGAGTAGTGGAATAGTGCAAGTTTAAACACAACGCTGTGTGCAGTAATTTATTTTCGGTGTTGGATAATCACTCGCTCATTAAGGATGCACTTCGTACAATATATTCAGTGTTTTAAGACAAAGCTGATTGAATTGCTGTTCTATCAAAGTAATTTATGGACTTTGCCTTATATTGATTAATTGTTTTTATATTTATATATATATATATATATATATATAAATATATATATATATATATATATATATATATATATATATATATATATATATATATATATATATATATATATATATATATAAGGAAAACTCTTCCTTATGAAAGGGTTCGAACCTTAAACCGTCAGAAGCTGAAAAGCCACTATCGAGTCCAGTACTCTGACAGCTGACCACATTGACATCAAAAGTCATTGGTAGACGATATGCAGCATCCGGGGAACCTTGTGGGGCACCCGCGAACGCTCGCATATTGTCCTCTCCTACCATCCTCTATTTTTGTATTTTGTCATTTTATTTTATTTAAAATTTCGTTAAACAAAAAGAGTCACAACATTGGTTACAAGCAGGGTACAAGGCTTCTTCTCATAGGTAGTACAGTTCCTCCAGCTCCTCAGATGTCGGGTTTCCTGCCCGCCATCTGAGGGGCCAAAGATGCAGTGTGCATTTCCTCTTTGGATTGCCACACTAAGGAAAGAGGAAACTGGTGGCTCTTGGGTCTCTAGTTGTTTCAGTTGGCTTGGAACCCAGCTCCTTCTAAAGCTAGCAGCACTTTTACCCCAGGCACTAAGTGTCTCTGAGACAATGTGGACAGAATTGTAGTGGTGATCAAGATCTCTGTATTTACGAGACTTGGCTGCTTCCCGGTGATTGGCGGCATAGCCTACCTGTGCAACACTGACGTCAACATAGGTGTTGACTAAAGTACTTGTCGGCCACTGCCCCGACACAAATACACCTGTATTCGAAGTGAATTGAGATAGTGTATCGGAGGGCCTGCGGTGTTGGACGCAAGCCGGTTGCTGACATTGGGGGTTACTAATAAGAAGTCACCTGCATGGGGAGCTGCTACTGCTCTTTGGTCGGGCAGTGTCAGGCGTTGTTTTTGCAGTTCCTAGACATGTTGCACCTGCTTGGTCTACAATGGGGCTATCCCGCCTGGATTGCTTGTGAGCTTCAGAAGGTGGTGGTTTGAGTGCTAGTTGAGTGCGAACTTCTACATGGGCACCATGGAGCAGAGGGTCTTATTTGACATGGGCTTGAAACCCGCCATATACTACAGGTATGTTGACGACATTTTTACGCAGGTACTGATGTACTTGCACGAATTTCTTCAACTCATATACCCTGCCCATACTGCCACCAGTCCCAACCTTTAACTGCGTTCGACACTTCTGTTTGGATAAGAGCCTTATATAATATACAGTTTGACACGCCTCTGCCAGCAAGAGTCGGCTACTGTCACCCCCATGCACCTCTCTCAAGGGAGAGTGACATTATCTTGACAAATAATTCCAAGACGTTTCCCCGGGGCTGTACTTCAGTCGCTAAGCTCAGTTCTGCTCTTGGTTGTTGGTTATTCTCCTCGGTACCGTGAAGGTTATGCTTGTCAGTCATCTAGGGCATTAATTCAATACACTTTGTCTAACTTTTTATTTGTATATGGCATATGAATATCCTATTTTCCAACATTATGTATGCTTTCCCGTCTCAGGGTCTCTGGTAATACCCTGGCCAACCATCAGGGCCTCAGGTACCACCCTGGTACCATCAGGGATCTCAGTAACCAACTTCAGTAACCATTGTGATAGCTTTTGCCTGATTTCTTCGCTTGCCATGTTTTCTTTTCCACTCATTTTGTTAATTCATCTAATTAAAGTGTGAAGATTTTTTTGTTAATATTTAGGTTAGTGTCTCCAATGTACCTGCTCGTCATAGACTGTTATTACGCTCTTCCTATTGATATTCTTATAATTTCTATTCTTTTTAATATTCTTATTTTGATTTTAAATATATAATATTCCTATTCTTCTATTTCGTAGCCATATTCCTGATCATATGCACAGATCTTATGCTTATAAGAACATGTTGGAGCTTCAGAAGAGGGTTGAGTTTTGTTGATAAAATACATTTCTCGTGTTATTGCTCTGCCTCGCTTCTGATTTTGGACTTGTCATTTTTATCCCCTCTGGAGTAACTGAGGTTCTCCTCTAATCTGCCTGCTCCTCACTTCTTTCCACACACTCCTGCTTCTTCTACACACTCCTGCTTCTTCCACACATGTTTGCGTCTTCCACATACACACTGAAACACTGTCTGTCAAATTATGTTGTATTGTAGGTGTTACTTATGGCTGGTATGAATCTCTCTCCATCTTCCTTACAATAAAAAAAATAGAAATTCTGCAAAGACACAGATTGTCTTCTCTGTAGCCCCGTCCTCCCACACCACTCCTCAAAGAGTTGTCTAAATATCTCATGTTCACAGTTGCTGTGTGTAAGCCATGTTACTTTAATCTTTTGCTTTCTTGTCTTGTTGTTCATCTCAGCCAAATTGTTGAATAAAAGTATACAATGATTACTGGTTGGACGTGGCTCTTCGTGGACCCCCTTACTGTGACTCTCCGCCTCATTCTGAGTGTCTAGCGACTCTTGTTGGTTGGTACACTGACATGGACTTTGTACACTGACATGCACTTTGTACACTAACATGGACTTTGTACACTGACATGGACTTTGTACACTGACATGGACTTTGTACACTGACAAGGACTTTGTACACTGACATGGACTTTGTATACTGACATTGACTTTGTACACTGACATTGACTTTGTACACTGACATTGACTTTGTATACTGACATTGACTTTGTACACTGACATGGACTTTGTATACTGACATGGATTTTGTACACTGACATGGACTTTGTACACTGACAAGGACTTTGTACACTGACATGGCCTTTATATACTGACATGGACTTTGTACATTGACATGGACTTTGTACACTGACATAGACTTTGTACACTGACATGAACGTCACCACTCTGACTAATGCCGTGGGTGACCTGCTCACAATGTCGCCATTATCTTTCTGTCTTACATGTACTGAAACATTGCAGTCCAACTATTTTAACAGTAAAAGTATTCTCCTGTTTTCCTTTGCTATTAAGTTAGATGGAGTGACAGCTAAGGACTCCTTCCACTCCTCTAATGTTATGCTAGTTCTCCTCCCTTAACCTCTCTACCTGGGTAGGTATTATGACCTCCTCCAGAGGTGATCACGACGTGGTATGGTTGCTCCTTGGCTCTGAAAACTCTATTTTTCCAATTACATTTCTTCTATTTTCTTCATAAGAATATAAGACAAAAGTGAACCGCAGGAAGCTGATTGGCCCATACCAGATAGCCCCCATTTTCTATCCTCCAAAACATCTTCATAAATGTCTCACCAATAGATTCCTCGTCTCTTATGTGGTCCATAATTTACACCATAGATCAACAATCCTGTTTCCTGATCAGTATTTACCAATGTCTTTCTTGACAGTGTCCGTTGGGCTCTGGGGGTAGTTATGTTCTCTACACTCCACGCCAGTTATTGGACTGCGTAAACAGGTTATGAGACAAAAACTAGTTTCAGTAGCTTTTCAGGACGAGTCCGTTTGGTGCACGTCATCGTTGAGACTTGCAATGTTGCACGTCACTGTACCATTGTCTCACCTGAGACTACGAGGCAGAGAAACCCAGCCACTCAGGACTTTGGGGGGGGGGTATTAATCCCAGCCATTCAGAACTAGGGAATGTTAAACCCAGTCACTCAGCACCCTGGGGGGGGAGGTGATAAACCCAGCCACTCAGGACCCGGGGGAGGGGGTGTCTGTTTCAAATGTATGTTTAATAGAGCCCAATAGGCTCCAGAATCTGTACACCAGTTGATTTACAGTTGAGAAGCGGAACCAAGTGAGCCAGAACTCAATCCTCGCAAGCACAACTAGGTGAGTACTTTATAAACTTGCTACATCGCTAACTATTTAGTCAGTAAAATGTTCCTGAGTATCCTGAGTAGGGAGCCGGTCGGCCGAGCGGACAGCACGCTGGACTTGTGATCCTGTGGTCCTGGGTTCGATCCCAGGCGCTGGCGAGAAACAATGGGCAGAGTTTCTTTCACCTTATGCCCCTGTTACCTAGCAGTAAAATAGGTACCTGGGTGTTAGTCAGCTGTCACGGGCTGCTTCCAGGGGGTGGAGGCCTGGTCGAGGACCGGGCCGCGGGGACACTACAAAAAAAGCCCCGAAATGACCTCAAGATAACCTCAAGATGATCCTGTATACACCATACTAATTAGTATACATGAGTCTGTGATGTGAGTATAATTGGCCTGTCGAATATTGGCCTCAAGAGACGCTCTAAATATCAAGTGTAGAGTCTCTCAAAGAGACCAAGTGGGCCTCGTCGTCTTTCCTTCTGGGAAATTTCACACATGTGCATTGATATTTGCGCCGCGGTCCTCCGAGCTCCCAGTCTTGCTCTCGAGGATATTTGAGAATTTTATTGTACAATGGCGGCCGTTTGTCACATGCTTCCTTTCATGATTTTTACATCAGCGCTCAGTAAAACGGAACGTGCAATAAAATTTTGTTGAATTCTCGCAAGAGAAAAGATTGTCATGTGTAGAAACAGGTCCACGGGAGTGTGTACTCTTCTAGTTGTGCTTGCGGGGGTTGAGCTCTGGCTCTTTGGTCCCGCGTCTTCCTTACACAGGTTCCTGAAGGCAGTTCTGATGTTAACCAGCCTCGCATACGCCGCAGATGTTATTCTTTTCATGTGGCTTCAGGAGACATGTTTGGTGTGATATAAACTCCTAGATCTTTCTGTCCGTTTCATGCAGGACTTCGTCTCCTATTATGTATCCTGTGTCTGGCCTCCTGTTTCCTCCGCCTACTTTCATTACCTTATATTTATTCCGGTTGAACTTTAGTAGACATATGTTGGACCATTCATTCAGTCTGTCTAGGTCATCTTGTAGCCCCATATTATCTTCCTCTGTCTTATGCCTCCTTATAATTTTTGTATCAGTAAACAGTGAGAGAAACGAGTCTATACCCTCTGGGATATCATTTACATATATCATAAACAGTATGGGCCCAAGGACTAAATCCTGTGGGACTCCACTATGACGCCTTGCCAATCTGAGACTTCACCCCCTCACAGTGACTCGCTGTCTCCTGTTGCTTAGGTACTCCCTTATCCAATGGAGTACCTTCCCTTTCACTCCTGCCTGCATCTCCAGCTTTTTCACTACACTGGTCAACACACACTGGTCAACACACACTAGTCAACACACACTAGTCAACACACACTAGTCAACACACACTGGGTCAACACACACACTGGTCAACACACACACTGGTCAACACACACTGGGTCAACACACACTAGTCAACACAAACTAGATAACATAAACTAGGTAAAAAAAAACACTCGGTTAACACGCTGTTGCAACATATAAAAATTGAAATTAAGGAACTCACACTCTTTTAAATTCCAGTAAGTCATTAATTGTATTAACGAGATTTTTAACATTCATCCCAGAACATCAAATAACAAGAAAACCCTCTCGTTAAGGATTACATTTAAATGGTAAACAACACCATGTGGACGCAAACGAGCTCTTTCTATTGATGGTTCTTCAGACTTTGTCGTGTGGAGGTTTAGAAATTATATTACATGTTCGCAGCACAGGAGAGATTACTCGTTAAAAATCCCTTTGGTGAAATTTCAAGCCTGTTCTTAACTGCAGTCTCATAAAATAACGATCTGTGACCTGACGATAACTACCTTATACCTCACCTTTACCTGGTACAGTTTTGTATCTCATTAGGTAGTATATTTAATTGCATTTTAACAAGCAATATCTAAGAGCAAATTAAATAAGCATTAAAGATGCCTCGCCAATGATGTCTCGAAGACATTTAAACTATCATGTTTTGCTTTATGAAACGCTGCTTAGCATTGAAGGAAAAATATAATGATCTCCGATATTGAGAGCATAGTGTGACGAAGACGATGTATTCCCTCATGCTGCACAACAGAGAACGACTCGGGCGCCTTTAACGAATGCAAAATAAGATCAAATTAATTTCAGGAAGTGACTTCCACTGGGAAACTCTATAAACCCACAACATACACATTACCTTGCTTGAAGAGAGGTGAGACCGGGGAGACATAATGACCACATACAAAATACGTAGAGGAATAAACAGCGCAGGTAAGGACAGCCTAGTTGTAGTGGGACACAAGTGAAAAATAAGTAAAGAGAGAGAAACTAGCGGATAATTGATAAGAACGGCGATAAAACCTTCAGGACAAAGGCGTTTCTTAAACATTCTCAAGAGTAATTGTTGCAAAGTCACATACAACAATATGTACACCACCCGAGTACATATTCCGAACTCAGAAGAAAAGCACTTAAGGCCACGACAAGGTGAACGAAGAACTCAATTAGAGCCCCAAGGAAGCACGCAAGAGTGAACCGGAACAATTACCAGAGGAAGGTGAGCAGGCAGAATTAAGGGTCTGGCCTTGGAGAAGACGACAGTGGTAACAGGTAAAACCACACTTGTAAGATCCACAAAAGCAGTAAGATCATACACAGACTCGCTATTAAGTCGGCCAGACGCAGCCCTTACTTAATGTCTACGACCTGCAATGGTTTTTCAACACTTTTTTCAACGACCTGCAATGGTTTTTCAACACTTTTTTCAACGACCTGCAATGGTTTTTCAACACTTTTTCCAACGACCTGCAATGCTTTTCCAACACTTTTTCCAACGACCTGCAATGGTTTTTCAACACTTTTTTCAACGACCTGCAATGGTTTTTCAACACTTTTTTCAACGAGTTGCAATGGTTTTAAACACTGCTGTACAGGAGAGAACAGTCAGACGCCTCCGTCAACACGGTACTGTTTTCCTGGGAGGGACACGAGCAGCAAGCACTCACTTGTTTACCATTATTTCTCCCATTAGAAAGATATATTTATGCTGGAACTAAAGGTGATACCCGGGTGACTGGTGCTACCCGGGTCGACCCGGTGACACGTCCTGGGCGGTCTCAGCATAGGGGTCGTACCTGGTCATGTATATAGCCGCCCTAGACTATGTAAAGGGTTACATAGTGTGACAAGAACTACCTGTCCTAGTTTTCCCGTGACACAGTGATCTCAGTCATACCAGGACTTGTGACCAGTACCCCGCACTGGCAAATTTTGGATGCATTACACGATATTTACAAGAATACGTGAATTAAAAGAGTAATTGTAAAGTTCCAGGTACCTCACACCAGTAGGTCTGAAGGACTTAAGGTGGTGGACCCCATACCCATCCTGTGGGTGGTGGTGGACCCCATACCCATCCTGTGGGTGGTGGTGGACCCCATACCCATCCTGTGGGTGGTGGTGGACCCCATACCCATCCTGTGGGTGGTGGTGGACCCCATACCCATCCTGTAGGTGGTGGTGGACCCCATACCCATCCTGTGGGTGGTGGTGGACCCCATACCCATCCTGTGGGTGGTGGTGGACCCCATACCCATCCTGTGGGTGGTGGTGGACCCCATACCCATCCTGTGGGTGTGGTGGACCCCATACCCATCCTGTGGGTGGTGGTGGACCCCATACCCATCCTGTGGGTGGTGGTGGACCCCATACCCATCCTGTGGGTGGTGGTGGACCCCATACCCATCCTGTGGGTGGTGGTGGACCCCATACCCATCCTGTGGGTGGTGGTGGACCCCACACCCATCCTGTGGGTGTGGTGGACCCCATACCCATCCTGTGGGTGGTGGTGGACCCCATACCCATCCTGTGGGTGGTGGTGGACCCCATACCCATCCTGTGGGTGGTGGTGGACCCCATACCCATCCTGTGGGTGGTGGTGGACCCCATACCCATCCTGTGGGTGGTGGTGGACCCCATACCCATCCTGTGGGTGGTGGTGGACCCCATACCCATCCTGTGGGTGGTGGCTTAATGGCTGGACATTGAATGATATAGTGTGTGAGATGATGACCCAGTTCCTGCTCACAGTGTGTGCACCTGGAGTGCTGAGAGTTGCACTTTCGTCAGCTGTAGTTAACGGTAGACCAGCTTGATCCTAGTCAATACTGTCGCGCTGTCTGGTCGACGTTTTCTGCTGCCTACATACACAAGTTTCCGATCGAAATATATCTTAGCTTTTATACTACTATATTTATACGCCAAAACAAAAGTTAGGTCACAGAAGCTTTCTATTCCACAGAAGCTATATCTAAACACAGCAAAGGCTAAGCTTATTTCCTCTGATGGAATACAGTATAAGCATTATAATGTTCTTGTTCCCCCGAGTGAAGCAATTTCATGCATGGGTAACATTGTTTTTTGAAAGCTTTTCTTACTGAGCTGCCATCCGGTGTCCAGATCCTTAAGTGAGTTAGCAGCAGCCTTCCTACTCAAGCTGCCATCCGGGTGGGCAGCCTCCTTACAAAGTCAGTACCGACCGTCCTACTAAAGCTAAAGCTGCCATCCCGATGCCTAATCTTCCAGCGACGTCTACAAACAAACAATCAATGACGTTCCGGCAAAACCCGAATTTTAACTTTCAGCTTCACTTTCCTAGGAACAAGTATTGCTTTGATGACCAAATTAAACGCTACTGTTTGAGTGCAAATAAATGTGGCAAGATTAAAAAAAAATTATATTTTTTTCGGAAAAGCTTATTAAATGTTGCTGTGATATAAATTGATATTGTGATTTCAATGGAAATTCATGTTTCCAGCATTACGGAACAACAAATAAAATATTTTGGCAATTCAATTTTTAATTTGGCAGTTTGTACGTCTGTTATTGCTTTAGTGCCTGAATAGCACTGCCGATTATTTTGTAATTAAACGACTGCTTTATCATACAATACTAGAACCAGATTACCCACATTGGAGGGGAATGAAGAGCAGGCAGTATGCTGATGATGCAGGTTCCTGTCTATATTTCCTTGTGGTTCGTCTCGAATGGAATGAGCTGAAATCTGATATTAATCTGTTTACGAAGAAGTTCAAGAATTTCACAGATCTTCTTCGGATCCGGACTTTTCAGTGGGTCAGTCTGCTTCATCATAGACATACGCGATGTTTACAGCTTCGTTCATTCGTACAATTGTAAGTTGATTGTCAACACGTTGTGAGATATTAAAGGACGTTGAGGCATTTCCCTAAGATCCCACCCGCTTGGTAGGTCAGTACGGAACACCGTTGCAGCTGTCTCAGTCTTAATTAAACGTAAAGCTGAGTAGTCAATTGAAGGAGCAATGATGGCCTGCATATTGAGCAAGGGTATGGAGGTGACTATTGATTGACAGCTCGGTGAAGGATGATTGACAGCATGGTTAAAGATGATTGACAGCATGGTTAAGGGCGATTGTCAGCAAGGCGGAGGATGACTGACAGCATAGATAAGGATGATTAACAGCATAGTTAAGGATGATTAACAGCATAGTTAAGGATGATTGACAGCATGGTTAAGGATTGACAGCATGGTTAAGGATGATTGACAGCATAGTTAAGAATGACAGAGCTTGGTTAAGGATGACTGACAGCATGGTTAAGGATGACTGACAGCATAGATAAGGATGATTAACAGCATAGTTAAGGATGATTGACAGCATAGTTAAGAATGACTGAGAGCATGGTTAAGGATGATTGACAGCATGGTTAAGGATGATTGACAGCATGGTTAAGGATGATTAACATCATAGTTAAGGATGATTGACAGCATGGTTAAGGATGATTGACAGCATGGTTAAGGATGATTGACAGCGTAGTTAAGAATAAATTAAGTAGCATAGTTAAGGATGATTGACAGCATGGTTAAGGATGATTGACAGCATGGTTAAAGAAAATTGATTGCTTAAGAAGGGATGATTGTAAAGATTTGCAGAAGGGATGATTGCATAAGTTATTGAAGTTATGTTGTTTTTAGTTTTATTATCTCTTATCTTCCTCCCTGTTGCTCTTCCTGTTCCACCTCCCGTCCCTCCTTGCCCTACTCATCTCCCTCCTGGCCTTCATTCTCTTCCTCCCTGTCCCACTTTATGTCCTCTCCTTGCTCTCCTGTTCCTTTTCATGCCACCCTTCTCACCCTCCTGACATACATCCTGTTCCTTCTTCTCGTCTGTCTCTCTCTCCTGATATTCCTCCATCTCCCCCCCCCCACCCCTTCTGTGTCGCTTTCTCTTCCTGTCACTCCTCTCGTCTCTCTCCTGTTACTCATTTTGTCCCTCTCCTGTCACTCTTCCCGCTTCCTGTTCCTCCTCCTGGCTGTCAGCTTACACCTCCCCTCCTCCTATCCACATGTCTTTGTTAATAATTTATTTTATTCTCAAAACTTTCAAAAGGACAATAAATAAATTGTTGCTATGTAGATTGATTATTTATAAATTGCCCCAAGAACGTCTCCTCATTTCCCTTGACAAGACGACAAGAAGCTCAGTTTGCATAATTATTGTTGGTCCTTATTCCCTCTTGAACCCCACACAACCACACACTGACATTAGACCTCACACAGCCACACAACCACACACTGACATTAGACCTCACACAGCCACACAACCACACACTGACATTAGACCTCACACAGCCACACAACCACACACTGACATTAGACCTCACACAGCCACAAACACACACAACCCCACACAACCACACACTGACATTAGACCTCACACAGCCACACAACCACACACTGACATTAGACCTCACACAGCCACAAACACACACAACCCCACACAACCACACACTGACATTAGACCTCACACAGCCACACAACCACACACAACCACACACTGACATTAGACCTCACACAGCCACAAACACACACAACCCCACACAACCACACACTGACATTAGACCTCACACAGCCACACAACCACACACAACCCCACACAACCACACACAACCACACACTGACATTAGACCTCACACAGCCACACAACCACACACTGACATTAGACCTCACACAGCCACACAACCACACACAACCACACACTGACATTAGACCTCACACAGCCACACAACCACACACTGACATTAGACCTCACACAACCACACACAACCAATAAAATTATTACTTAACCTATACCGTTCATAGGTTAAGTAATAATTGTAAATAAGAAGTAATAAGATGCTTATCTTAACATACTAAGAAGGTTAGGTGAGGTCGGTGTTTTCTATGAAGCTTTTCAAGGTAAACTAAAATATTCACAATCAATTAGTATGTCACATATGCACTTATTAAATAAGCCAATATTGACTATAAGCAAGTGCGTGAACGGGTTGAAATGAGCCACAGGGACGTTAGAAAGAACTTTTTCAGTGTCAGAGTAGTTAACAAATGGAATGTATTAGGCTGTGATGTGGTGGAGGCTGACTCCATGCACAGTTTCAAATGTAGATATGATATAGCCCAGTAGGCTCAGGAATCTGAACATCAGTTGATTGACAGTTGAGAGGCGGGACCAAAGAGCCAAAGCTCAACCCCTGCAAGCACAACTAGTCAAGTACAACTTGGTGAATACACATACAGAAACTTAGTTCTATTTTTGCGTAAAACCTTTTCCTGTTTCGTCAAGCCAAATAAATGTAATTTTGTGGTAGACAAGAGCACATTTTCCCACCAAATCTCCGGAAAAACTTTAGGAGGAGACGCTGGTCAAAGAGGAGGGAGGCTGACCTGTTCTTCCGTGACTGTCAGGTCCCGAAGATGTGCCGCTGACAGGTCCCGAAGCTGTGCCGCTGACAGTGACTGAGGAACGTCTGCCACCTTCCTCACTCTCACCTCCTCGTCCTCCTGGGAGAAGAAAAATCAGCGGTGTTGAGCAGGAGTGAGGGATCTGCTAATGGGTTTGTGATGTAAGAAGTGTGATTGCGGAGGTGGGGAAGGGTGGTTTAGGAAGTGGGGTGGTGGGGCTGGGGAGAGGTCATGAAGGGTGAGAGGTGGGGAGGAGGGGACACATAGTAGGTGGGGGTAGGATTGGTAGGGGTCGGTTGTGTAGGGGGAAGTATGAGGAGCGTAAGAGACAGAGACACAGACAGACAGACAGACAGACAGACAGACAGACAGACAGACAGACAGACAGACAGACAGACAGTGAGAGAGTGTATGTGTGTAGTCACCTAGTTGTGTTCACCAAAATGTGCTTGCGGGGGTTGAGCTCTGCTCTTTCGGCCCGTCTCTCAACTGTCAATCAACTGTTACTAACTACATTTTTTTTCTCCACACCCCAGGAAGCAGCCCGTGACAGCTGACTAATTCCCAGGTACCTATTTACTGCTAGGTAACAGGTGCATTAGGGTGAAAGAAACTCTGCCCATTGTTTCTCGCCGGCGCCCGGGATCGAACCCGGGACTACAGTAACACGCGTCCAGCGTGCTGTCCGCTCAGCCCCCTCCCCCCCCCCCCGGTGTGTGTGTGTGTGTGTGTGGTTAGTACATGAGAGATATATAGATTACCATCAGTCACTTTATTGACGATGATCCTCTTTTAAGAGTATGATTTAGAACGTGGGATATTCATATAGATGAGTGGTAAAAATATAATATATAGTGATGCTCTGAATGGAGCTACCCACTGCTCTGAATGGAGCAACGTGAGTAGAGAGTTTGAAAGAGTAACTCAGGTATTGGTGAACAACGGATATAGCAACGCGGAAATAAACGCTGCTATAAGAAGACACTTGGACCGTTGGTATAATTCAGAACCTAGAACAGAAACCACAACACCCCCAATAAAATTATATTACAAATCAACCATGCACAGTGAACATATAAAAGAGGAAAGAATAATGAAAGAAATAATCCGTAAAGGAGTAAAAAGCATTACTCCTAACCAAAACATAAACCTGATAATATTCTACAAAACCAAGAAGACTTCCGAACTCCTTATCAAAAACAGCCCGAAGCCGACGGAGAACCCTCTACAGCAGTCAAGCGTTGTATACATGTACACTTGCCCCCACGAAGGATGTAACCTTCAATGTAAGTACATAGGTATGACGTCGACCAAGCTGACGAGGCGTTTGACATGCCATCTTCAATCCGGTGCCCCTAGGAATCACATGAGACAAGCCCATGACATTACTCTAACAAGAGAAATGTTTAACAAGAATACCTGCATTATAGACAAAACCCAAGATGCAAGAAGATTGCAAATTCTTGAGGCAATTCACATAAGAATAGAGCGACCTACCATGAACACCCAAATCACGGAACTATTTACTCTACCCACCATGAGAGTAAGGACAAGACAAGAACATATCGATGCCAACACAGAAGACAATGTACAACATAATAGGCCAATTACACTGGATTGATCTTTGTGTTTAGATAGGAGCTTCCTCGTATGGGCCAATAAGCCTTCTGCAGCCTCTATGTTTCACCTCACATATATATATATATATATATATATATATATATATATATATATATATATATATATATATATATTTATATATATATTTATATATATATTTATATATATATATATATATATATATATATATATATATATATATATAATATTGTGAGGACCCATAGCCTCGGAGAAGGTAATGAAGAGCATGCAGAATATATTAGGTCTGCGGGCCAAGAATTTCCTGTGATTCGATTTTCTCATTAAATAAGATAACAGAAAAAAAAATTATTTGCAGAATAGACATTTCGGGTTGCCGACACTTGTTTACGGAAGGATTGGAGCGAAGTTGAGGGTTTAGGGCCTCGGAGGAGGTAGGGAAGGGCACTCTCGTCTCGAAACGATTGTTGAAAGCCGCTCGTAACACAAGAACAATTAGATTACGACACTGAAGGTGAAAGGGGGAGTGTGTGCTTGAAGGGCCAAAAGGACCTGTTAGAGGCAAATTTGTCTCCACGAAATTGCAAGAGAGAAAAAGCTGGAACTTCTTGGAGAAAATATTTTCTTTCCAGAATGTAATGCTGGTTTCAATACCCACTATCGCCATTAGGACTGGGTACGGCAGTTTCATCAATTAATTAAATATATATTCTTTTATTGTTTTTTATTTCTTGTTTGCTTAAGGTTACGACATTTTTGAGTAACTGTAATTGTGAAACTATGACACACACACCGACTGGTGTAGGTGGAACGGACTGGTGTAGATGGAACGGACTAGTGTATACGACGAAATATACCAGTCCGTAGGTGGAACGGACTGGTGTAGGTGGAACGGACTGGTGTAGATGGAACGGACTAGTGTATACGACGAGAATATACCAGTCCGTAGGTGGAACGGACTGGTGTAGGTGGAACGGCCTGGTGTAGATGGAACGGACTAGTGTATACGACGAGAATATACCAGTTCGTAGGTGGAACGGACTGGTGTAGGTGGAACGGCCTGGTGTAGATGGAACGGACTAGTGTATACGACGAGAATATACCAGTCCGTAGGTGGAACGGACTGGTGTAGGTGGAACGGCCTGGTGTAAGTAGAACGGACTAGTGTAGGTGGAACGGACTGGTGTAGGTGGAACGGAATAGGTAGATGATGTGTCGATGTGACACACACACTCTCTTTCTAAACCAGGTGAGATATTTTTTCGAGTTAGTCACTAGAGCAAGTGGTGTGGTGTGAGGGAGCATGATGAGGGAGCCTGATGAGGGAGCATGATGAGGGAGCCTAATGAGGGAGCATGATGAGGGAGCCTCACCTGGCCATAACAGTCGTCCTTCAGATAACACGACTGCTCCTTCATGCCATCTCTCAGCTTACACTGCGTAATGGCGCTGCTCTCGCCCGGGTAATTGTCTCATTAGCCACACACAAACTGGTTGAGGTGTTCCACCAGCGGTGGCTGCTGCTGGCTAACTGCTGGCTAACTGCTGAACACCTTCCTGCCCTTAACAACCTGCTCCACACAACCAACACGCTACTGTCATGAAACTCGGGTAAAATAGACTTTTCACTCGTTAATTCTAAATGTAGTTATCAGAGTAGACGAAGGGTATCGGAGGGGATCTCCTGGGAAGCCGATCATCAAGAAGCAATAACGAGGATCCTGGTAGAGTATTATGGCTGATAATTTCATCACTGGGGGTCGGCTTAACTGGCGGGGGGGGGGGGGGAGGGGGGAGGAGAACTGTGGTGGTGTGTTGGTGTAGTGTGGTGGTGTGGCTGGTGGTGTGGTGTGGCTGGTGGTGTGGTGTGGCTGGTGGTGTGGTGTGGCTGGTGGTGTGGTGTGGTGGTGTGGTGCAAGGATTATGGTGGTGTGGTGCAAGGATTATGGTGGTGTGGTGCAAGGATTATGGTGGTGTGGTGCAAGGATTATGGTGGTGTGGTGCAAGGATTATGGTGGTGTGGTGCAAGGATTATGGTGGTGTGGTGCAAGGATTATGGTGGTGTGGTGCAAGGATTATGGTGGTGTGGTGATATCTCTCCATGAGTGGTAAGAATCACTAAGCCAGATGAAGCTCCTTACTCCCTCTACTGCCTTCCTCCCTACTCGGCTGCCATCATAACCAACTTTCTTACCAACACACACAACTCCGTTGATCACGACACTGATATCAAAATGTTTAATAAATCTAACAATTCTAACACTTCCAGCGTTGAAAATACTTAAACGGGGCAAACACTCTTTGCTATCAGGTTGTAAAAAAAATATATACAGCTCTAAATATACCTTGCAAGCGTTAATTACATCAAAGTGGTATTCAACAGATAACAAGTGTACCTGCAGTGCAACAGATAACTGTACTATTAACATAAATCCCAGGATGTACCAGTGAGAAGAGTGTGTGTGTGGACGGGCTGGTGTGTGATATCACCAACGGCGCAGGAGCTCCGCTACACTCCCTCACACACAAGTAAACATTACCCCTCTACCCACACACCTCGGATGTGCAGGCTGTTTAATACCAGCTGTTTCATATCCGTGGCCCCTGAATGTGATGTAAACTAAACATAAATGTGTATAAATATTAAGACACATGATTTTAGGGAATCGGAAATCTAAAAATCCCACAAGAGCCGCGTGTCTTATGTCTTCTAACGAAGAATTTTTGGATGTTAGTTACTAAGCACTCCATTAACAATGCCAAAGGCATCCATTTTACCACGATAACTTTCCTCTAACAGAGCGAGAGAGCAAGAGAAATAGGGAGATAAAAAGAGAGACAGACACACAAAAGAGAACACGCTGAAGATGATGGTACAAGTTGGAAGGATCAATGATGAACCAAATCCAACTTGAACAGTGTTAGCCAGAGTGTTGAGGGAGACGGCAGGCAGACCTCAGAGTGTCATCCAGAATGTGAGTGAACGTGGGGGGAAAGAAGTGGAGCCAGAGTGCATGAGGAGTGCGTCACGCATGTGTGAGTGTGTATGTGTGAGGGCAACACGCCGAAATGTGCGTGAAGCCATGAAATAAAAAGATCAAAAAGCATAAAATGAAAAAAAATTACTCAGAAGGCCTATTAATAGCCATTCGAGGCTATTCAATATTATTTAAACATAACTACTCAAATATTTGTCTAACCTACGATTAAAACACATATACAGATGCTTAAATTTGTTAAAAAAAAATGTGCATTGCAACATTATTACACAAATTGAGGAAATAAATATATTCTCCTGCCAGAGATGCAAAACAAGTCATTAGAGCACTCACTGAAGTGAAGAAAGTTTGACGTCGTCAAGCAGAACCCAGTTATAATTACACTGTGTAAGCTCAAACATTTTACAAGTTCCTGGAGCAGCCTTGTGTAGTGCTTCTCCTGTGTTTTTTTTTTTTTGTGTGTGTATATATATATATATATATATATATATATATATATATATATATATATATATATATATATATATATATATATTATTAAATATGACCGAAAAAGTAAGATTAATAATTCTAACACGAATTTTCTCAATCTTTCGTACATTACGCTTCACTGTTGGAGGTAAATCAAAAATCACTTCTCCAAAATTCATTTTTATTTCTAGTCTGACGCGACACGGGCGCGTTTCGTAAAACTTATTACATATTCAAAGACTTCACAAATACACAACTGATTAGAACTTACTAATTTCTAATCTAATCAGTAATCTGTAAGTTCTAATCAGTTGTGTATTTGTGAAGTCTTTGAAAATGTAATAAGTTTTACGAAACGCGCCCGTGTCGCGTCAGACTAGAAATAAAAATGAATTTTGGAGAAGTGATTTTTGATTTACCTCCAACAGTGAAGCGTAATGTACGAAAGATTGAGAAAATTCGTGTTAGAATTATTAATCTTACTTTTTCGGTCATATTTAATAATATATGTCTACAGGAAAGACTGCTACCAAAATATACTAATATATATATATATATATATATATATATATATATATATATATATATATATATATATATATATATATATATATATATATATATATATATATATATATATATATATATATATATATATATACACAAAAAAAGCCAGGAGGACACGTACTAGGAGCAGCAGTACCTTAATCCAGGAGACGTTCACTGCATCACATTCAGGACGTTCAACGTCCCACGCCTCAGAACGTTCAGCGACTCACGGCTCAGAACGTTCAACGACTCACGCCTCGGAACGTTCAAGGACTCACGCCTCAGAACGGTCTCTGTGCAACATACCTCCAGAGTGCTGTTGCAAGGGCGGGCGTCGCAGACAACCAGTTAAGAAGTCTGGTACAGACAGGAAAGTAAGTCACGCAGAAATATACGACAGACAGACGACAGGAACCAGACAGGAAGGACTTTCTCCTACATGAAGTCTTCGGCAGAGCGATATTTGTTTATATAATATTTTATTTCTCTGTCGAAACAAATTGCATGCAAAATCCTTCACAAAACCGGCCCGAGGTCGATTGAAAAGATCGGGCAAGATGGTAGCTGGCTTATGTAAGATGTTCAGGGGAAAGTTTCACTCTTGCGGGAGAGGAGGCTGTGAGTGTGGGAGCTCCGTCAGGGCTCTCCTGAGGGCCTTCCTGAGAGCCACAGGAAGCCTGGACTATGGACTCGTAGTCTCAGGAGACGGAGTCAGTCCTCCTGTGCCTCTTACTCGACAACTTCAGCAAAGATAGACGAAAACCCCGTGATGACTGTGGCGCCCACAGCAGACATTACAAGCGTCAACGTGGTGTATGATCCTGCAGCAGCAGACACTGCAACAGTAGCATACACCAGAGAGCAACAGTAATGTTCCAGAGAGCAACAGTAAAATACACCAGAGAGCAACGGTAACACTCCTCCACACCTCTCCTCGTCCCCATTGTCATCCCTAAGTCATTCTCTTCATTACGGAGCCCCTTCGTCATAATGGGCGGCCCCTCGTACCGTGTTGGCTCAAGGGGACGCCCATTGTCATTATGTATGTCCAATTATGCCCTGTTGGAGATCTCTTAGCTATCGTGTGCCTCACGATACCAACACTGACGGTACCCACACTAACGGTACCCACACTGACGGTACCCACACTAACGGTACCCACACTAACGGTACCCACACTGACGGTACCCACACTAACGGTACCCACACTGACGGTACCTACACTGACGGTACCCACACTGACGGTACCCACACTAACGGTACCCACACTAACGGTACCCACACTAACGGTACCCACACTGACGGTACCCACACTAACGGTACCCACACTGACGGTACCCACACTAACGGTACCCACACTAACGGTGCCCACACTCACGGTACCCACACTGACGGTACCCACACTGACGGTACCCACACTAACGGTACCCACACTGACGGTACCCACACTGACGGTACCAGCGCCGCCTGGTCCAGCCATCTCTCACACCCAGACCCAAAAGTTAAGACTGGTGCGATCCATGAATCTTGCTTGAGACTGTTGCTGGTATGCCAGGTGGTGGGAGGGAGGTGGTGGGAGGGAAAAGCCGTGGGATGGAATAGGAAGGATGGAAGTGAGGGAACTGTAACTGGGTGAGAAAAACAAATGGGAAACGCGTGACAGAAATGGTTTGAAAACACCGTCTGTCAGTATGATGTTTGGAGGGTAGGAGTTTACCTTAATGAAAAACATTATCATATTACCGTGGGAGGTGATACTGATCACTGTGGGACGTGATACTGATCACTGTGGGAGGTGATACTGATCACTGTGGGACGTGATACTGATCACTGTGGGACGTGATACTGATCACTGTGGGACGTGATACTGATCACTGTGGGAGGTGATACTGATCACTGTGGGAGGTGATACTGATCACTGTGGGACGTGATACTGATCACTGTGGGATGTGATACTGATCACTGTGGGACGTGATACTGATCACTGTGGGAGGTGATACTGATCACTGTGGGAGGTGATACTGACTACTATGGGATGTGATACTGATCAATGTGGGAGGTGATACTGACCACCGTGGTCAGTATCGGTTAAATAAATATTAAAAAAAATTCTTTGATGCAAAATGTTCTCTCTTGCCAACTGTAACTTTGGGGAACGAGTATTAATATTAATATGATTTTTTTAAGGATTGGGAAAACCTTACAGATAATAAAAAAAACACTAGAGAAGTACAAAGGATATTCCTAGAGTCATTATTGTAAATTATGTAATATTGAATAAATGTAAAAATAAGTGAGGGGAATTATTTACTCTCTACCTTACAATGTTTTACCCCTCACTGTCAACAGGACGTGTATACCCTGTTGATAGTGAGGATATTGTTTGATTAGCATTTCGGTTTATTTCTCGCTACTATATACATATACACACACAGTTTAAAGTCGCCATTTTTAACATCAGCAAAAGAATAAACAATAATTCAGATTTTCTTTTATCAGATCAATCAGGCAAAAAAATTTCCACTTTTCTCAATACGTTACAGCGTAAGGACAATAATATTAAAGACAGTCTTTTGTTATTTCTTAATCCCTTGTGAATAATACATAAAAATACACAACTCAGAAACCCTCATCAAATAATGACAAAATCCTTATAATCATACCTATCAAGTTTTATTAAAATCGGTTTGTGGGAAACCTAATAAAAATTAGTACAATTATAAGCCTCTCTATAGTGATAGTTAGGGTATCGGGCGACGCCTGGTGAATGGTGACGTCTCGCCGCCTTTTTTTAGGCGAGCCAAAGGTTTCACATTCCAGAAAAAAAGTCGTTCACATGCCACATTTGGCACGCGTGCCAAGGGTTGCCAACACCTACTGGACGATATGGTCAATATGTCAATACATCAGTTGTTGCTGGGATATTAGGACAAGGAGCTGGGATATTAGGACAAGGAGCTGGGATATGCATGAGAAACAAGGAGCTGGGATATAGCAATCAACTCAGATATGAGAAGGGGGAGCTGGGATATGAGGGCAAGGCGCTGGGATATGAGGATATTGAGCTGGAATATGAGGGCAAAGAGCTGGGATATGAGGATATTGAGCTGGAATATGAGGGCAAGGAGCTGGGATATGAGGATATTGAGCTGGAATATGAGGGCAAGGAGCTGGAATATGAGGATATTGAGCTGGAATATGAGGGCAAAGAGCTGCGATATGAGGATATTGAGCTGGAATATGAGGGCAAGGAGCTGGGATATGAGGATATTGAGCTGGGATATGAGAGCAAGGAGCTGGGATATGAGGATATTGAGCTGGAATATGAGTTCAAGGAGCTGGGATATGAGGATATTGAGCTGGGATATGAGAGCAAGGAGCTGGGATATGAGGATATTGAGCTGGAATATGAGGGCAAGGAGCTGGGATATGAGGATATTGAGCTGGAATATGAGAGCAAGGAGCTGGAATATAAGTACAAAGTAGAGAAACGGCGCCCAATCACTTGAACGATCGGTGATCGAACGCCGGCCTTTTAAGAAGCAAAGGCCGTCTATGTGCCAGTCTAAAAGAGCTGCGACCAGCTGGGAGAGACACGAGAAAGGAGAGAGAGAGAGCTGGGAACAGCCGAGAGAGACAAGAGAGAGGGAGATCGAGGCGCCATCTGCACATTAGATATGACAAACACCATTGTTCTTCATGGGTGGTAAACACAGTGTCTGCCAGACTCACCAGATATCGTGCCTTGCCGGGGGATTATATGGACTCTCCTAATTGTGCATGCGGGGGTTGAGCTCTGGCTCTTTGGTCCCGCCTCTCAACTGTCAATCAACTTGTGTACAGGTTCCTGTACACCAGGAATGTTGGTGGTTGTTGTTTTGTTGTTGTTGGTGGTGGTGGTAGTGGTAGTGAGGTTGGTGGTGGTGAGGGTAGTGGTGGTTGTGTTCGTTTATGGTGGTGGTGACAAATGCATTCCATTTGTCCACCACTCTGACACTAAAAAAGTTCTTTCTAATATCTCTGTGGCTCATTTGGGCACTCAGTTTCCACCTGTGTCCCCTAGTGCGTGTGCCCCTTGTGTTAAATAGCCTGTCTTTATCTACCCTATCAATTCCCTTCAGAATCTGAATATATGCAACAGCGATCACAAAAACGCTGATCCAAGTATGTGGAAAAAACCACATTTGAAAAACAGAGAATGCTAAACGCGTTTTTTTCTCGATTCGCCTTCATCAGAGCAAAATAGAATGAAGAACGAAACGTGGACCTTATACCTGCCTGAGCAGGTCACCTGACCACCAAGATAAAGGGTGAAACATATGGATGAAAGGGGACAAAAAAAGGCGAGGGAAAGGGGCAAATAAGGATAAATGTACAAAACAAAAACACTGGATAATATATATAATATATATATAGATAATATAAGTGCAGCCGTATGGAAATAAAAAGTAAATGTATAAACACAGGTTAAATGTATAAACGTCAATCTATAGTATATTGACGTGTTATATTGAAGCTTATATGGGATTCTAATTTGTACATATCAGGGCTTACATTAAGGCTGTTGTTACAATGCTTGATCAGAGCGGACTCAATCCCATTTCGTTCAACGAAACCTTTACTTCTAACAATACATTTCTCCCCCTCTGAAGTTGATAGGGGCGACTATTATCGCATAAACTGGAATGTAAATACAATGGACTGGAGTGCTGGGCTGTATGAATAGCATATGAATGTTGTTTTATACGTGAGGAAAGAAATTTACCAGTCTGGCCGATGTAAACACATTCACACACTCATTACAAGGGATGGAGTGTCCACAGCCTGCTACAGATGAGGGCGTGTTCTTAATTAACATGGACTTAGCTGCATTTTTTTTTTTTGAACACTGGGTTAATATTATGGTTTTTCAGGGCAAGATTTACTAGTCCATCAAAATATAGTAATACCAACGAGCTTTTTATTTCCGACTTAGAGTTGGGAGCTTGTTTGTAGAACGTCCATTTTGCGTGACCAAACTCAACATCCAAGACAGATTTAGGGTATTTTAATTTTTTCCCAAGTTAAACAAAATTATTTCTTCATCAAAAATTCATGGCTGCAAACTCTCAGGGCTCTGAGAAACATTCCAGAAAATATTGCCCGCTTAACCTGAATACGGTGATACGAGTAAAAATGAACATACGGACACACATTGGTAGGTTTCCTATACACAATAAATTTGAAACTCCTACCGATTCTATGAACCATGATTAAGTGGAATGAAAAAATCAGTTTGGGCATGGTTAACCGGCCACAGGCACAAAATATCTTCACCGTACCTATACCACACCAAAACGAGTTACAAACTCATTTTGGTGTGTTTTTCACATGTGGTTTTATTTTTCACATGTGGTTTTCCCGCATACTTGGATCAGTGTTTTTGTGATACATGGAAACCACGCGCCAATTTCACTTTAGTGAAATCCAATTTTTTAAATCTCCGTTTTATTTTTCTTATAAGATGTTTTAGTGAACAAGTGCGTCCTTGCTCTCTATTCTCCAACAGTGTGCTTAAATTATCTGACCATGAGATTTGCCGCTTACTGTTTGAGAAAAATATATATTTACTTAGATTGGATGTACGTGAATGTTTTAAGGTGTTGAAGAGAGAAAGAGAGAGAGAGACAGACAGACAGACAGACAGACAGACAGACAGACAGACAGACAGACAGACAGACAGACAGACAGACAGACAGACAGACAGACAGACAGAAGAGAATAATTTCCAGTTTACCTGCTTGGCTCTTCTTTTTCTTGATCATATATCTATATTTTTCTATCTCGTTACAAAATATATTCTTCTCATCGGTTCTTTGATGTCTCTGTTTTTTTATATTCATTTTATTCATTTCCTGTGTCTCTTTCCTTTATTTTTATCCCTCCTCTATCTCAATTCTCTCCTCCATATTTTGTGTGTGTCTCATATCTCGTCTCTCATTCAGTTCTCTATCCTACGCCATCACGCGTTCTATATTATACTGTATATTCAGGGATATTCAGATGAAGCTTTGATAGAAGCCGCATCCAGATATCGAACAGTCTAAATTGACACTTATTCCTGCGTATGGACCTGACGGCACGTATTCAGAGGCAGACACGGGAGATATTCAGAGGCAGACACGGGAGACATTCAGAGGCAGACACGGGAGACATTCAGAGGCAGACACGGGAGACATTCAGAGGCAGACATAGCTGACATTCAGAGGCAGCAACAACAGATATTCAGAGGCAGACTCAATAAACATTCAAAGGCAGGGTCAGCAGACATTCGGAGGCTGCCATTCAGAAGCAGAAATGATTGACCTCGCTTCATGTTTTTGTAAACTGTGATTGTTTTAAAGTTATGCTATGTTAACTGAGATTGTTTTCAGGTTACGTATTTGTAAACTGTCGTACTGTCTCCGTTTCCGGTATATATAAGATGAAGGGTTGTTATCGGTTCATGTCTGTTTGTTGCCTCATGTCTAGTAAACTAAGAGACTGTCATCTTGTCATGTCTTTGACCCTGTCATAACCTCTACACCTCCCCTCCCCCACCCACCTATCCCATAACTTTAACAATTCCCCTTCCATTCCCTCTAACTCTAGCCGCCTTTCCACAATTAGGTTCAAACTTAAACCCCCCTCCGTTCGTCCCACTCTTAACTCCAATTCCCTGACTTTAACCCTCCCCCCACCCATTCGCTGACTGTAACCCCCCACACACTCCCTAACTTTAACCCCCCACACATTCCCCTGACTTCATACACCTCCCCACACATTCCTTAACTTTAACTACCACCACACATTCCTAAACTTTAACCACCAAATATGCCACAACATCAACCATATCCAAGCCTTTCTGTCCAACAAATGCCACCACCCCCTAACAATTCCCCATAACCATCCCCCCCCTAACCATCCCCCTTTCATCCACAACTATAACACTCCCAACTCTTACTTAAAGTTGGGATAACTTTAAATACCCCATCCCCCCCCCCCCCCACCTCCACCCCCACCCCCAACCTTTACAATTAAAACTTCATTTTCAGCGATAACTCTGCCACTGGGCTTGGGAATGGAACGGAGAGGAGGTATTAGATTTTTCAACGAATAACAGTTTTTAGAAAGAACTGCACTAGAATTTTTTTATATTTTGTGTTGAATTGTAGGATGGATTTTCTGGGTTACTTTTACTGAATGCATGTTGAGGTCTAACACTATGGCAGCATAGCCCGCGATGCTGTCAGCATAGTGCTGCATAGTGCCACTAGTTTTCCTAATTGTTTGTGTACATCATAATTTAGAGCAGTGTAATGACAGCATCATAATTTAGAGAAGCATTTAGGTCATTTCCATAACTGCGAGCAACATGCAATCAATTTATCATATCTGAAATCCTGGCAGCAATATAACAGAGCGCATATTGCCTCACATATATCTCTTATATCCGGGAGTATATCATAATGAGCTAGATATAAGCAAACATTTTGCACATATAAAGTGTACTGAACCAACATATGTGTGTGGACCTACATAATCACCTCGCTTAAGTTAATCACTTGGAGCTGTCAACTCCATTAATTAGGAAGGTCTGGCAAAATACTCTCTTCGATAAGTTTCATAAATTTAATTAGTATAGAAATTAGTTGTGACATTGTGCCATAAATTGGGTCTAATATTAAAATGGCCACATTATAATCTGAATTTGTCTATTTATGTGACGGTCACTGTTTTAGAGTGCACTTGAGGGGTGGACAGGATAGATACACTGAAGGGTTGGACGTGTTGGTACACTGAAGGGCTGGATGTGTTGGTATACTGAAGGGTTGGACGTGTTGGTATACTGAAGGGCTAGATGTGTTCGTATACTGAAGGGTTGGACGTGTTGGTATACTGAAGGGTTGGACATGTTGGTATACTGAAGGGTTGGACGTGTTGGTATACTGAAGGGTTGTACGTGTTGGTACACTGAAGGGTTGTACGTGTTGGTACACTGAAGGGTTGGGCGTGTTGGTACACTGAAGGGCTGGATGTGTTGGTATACTGAAGGGTTGGACGTGTTGGTATACTGAAGGGCTGGAAGTGTTGGTATACTGAAGGGTTGGACGTGTTGGTACACTGAAGGGCTGGATGTGTTGGTACACTGAAGGGTTGGACGTGTTGGTACACTGAAGGGCTTGATGTGTTGGTACACTGAAGGGTTGGATGTGTTGGTACACTGAAGGGTTGGACGTGTTGGTACACTGAAGGGCTGGATGTGTTGGTACACTGAAGGGTTGGACGTGTTGGTATACTGAAGGGCTGGATGTGTTGGTACACTGAAGGGCTGGATGTGTTGGTACACTGAAGGGCTGGATGTGTTGGTACACTGAAGGGTTGGACGTGTTGGTACACTGAAGGGCTGGATGTGTTGGTACACTGAAGGGTTGGACGTGTTGGTATACTGAAGGGCTGGATGTGTTGGTACACTGAAGGGCTGGATGTGTTGGTACACTGAAGGGCTGGATATGTTGGTACACTGAAGGGCTGGATATGTTGGTATACTGAAGGGTTGGACAAAAGCAGCAACCACATAACACTTGCCACAGAAATAAGCAAAATATTCTAAGCCACTTATACGCAATCTTAAACTTAATATATATTTTTCCAAGTCCTTGGAAAGTATAAGTTTTATTGTTAACATCTTTCTCCGGATTTCAGCACAAGTAATATTTCAAAATGTGGACTTTATTGTGGTGTCAAAAGTAGCAAAGTTTTGCCTGCTGGGAGAACTAGTATAAATTAGCGACTTACAGCCATCAGTTCAAAGAAAAGTTTGTTAGGGAGGCTTTTATCATATTTACATGTGTTCACTGTTGGGGCATATATTATAACATTTTGTGATGCTTGGACACCTCATGTAGAATTGTTCCAGTAACCGTAATTTATTGTGTATTAAGGCCTCCACAACAGCTTACTGACCGGCCAGTAACTGTACTTTACTTCAGATCATTGTCTAAGACTAAAAGTAGATTTTTAATGTACATACTGAGTAGCAGGTTATACCATATATATATATATATATATATATATATATATATATATATATATATATATATATATATATATATATATATATATATATATATATATATATATAAAATGTAGAAGTACCTGTATATATGTGTACAATCTTTCAAAATTTATATTTTTAAGTTGGAGCTAGGTACAGTGCTCAAATCATGCAATCGACAGTATATTGGAGACAGTTATGAAAAGGCCAGCCATTGGCAAACATCAATACACAATACATAGCTTGCCTGATAGTGGAACGGCCGGACAATATTGGAACTCTACAGAGCCCTCTAACTGCTGTTGCTTCATCATCACGGCTTGTTGCAATTTCACTTTTTCTTCATTAGTTGCCCTTTCATCCTTCGTTTTGCATTTATCTCTGGTTTATTGTGATAGTCACTATTACGGACTCGCGAACACTGTCTGGCAAATGGAGGAGAAATTGTGGCTCACATTGTGTGATGCTTTTGTTATCACTCGCTGTGTCTTCCCTCTGATCTGTGTCTGTGTGACGTGTATATGTCCTAGAGTATTGACGTGATCATGTCTGTGTAACGTCTATATTTCCTGGCTTACTGACATGACCTCACTGTTCGCCAGACGTGTTTAATTATATCGACTCTTGTGTGCTGGTGTACCTGGGTTGGCGTCACCTGCACGCGACACACACACACACACACACACACACACACACACACACACACACACACACACACGCACACACACACACACACACACACACACACACACACACACACACACACACACACACACACACACACACACACACACACACACACACACACACACACTTCAGAGCTTCGGAACATTGTCTATATGGGAAGCAGCAACACTTTAATCACAGGTTTACACCGCGGGTTTTGTGGCAACATTTACCCAAGTATCAGCTGGCGTGTGTTCCATGACTTCCTCGCTGAGTTCTCTCTCTCTCTCTCTCTCTCTCTCTCTCTCTCTCTCTCTCTCTCTCTCTCTCTCTCTCTCTCTCTCTCTCTCTCTCTCTCTCTGTCTCTCTGTCTCTCTGTCTCTCTGTCTCTCTGTCTCTCTGTCTCTCTCTCTCTCTCTCTCTCTCTCTCTCTCTGACACCTCACATTATTAATTAAAGCAATGTACAAAACTGCTTAGTGTTTGCAATTATATTGATAACAGATGATGTGTTTATAATTGAGTGCGTGATAAAAGGTGTTTTGTGTGTGACTGTGGGTACTCACCTAGTTGTGCTTGCGGGGGTTGAGCTTTGGCTCTTTGGTCACGCCTCTCAACTGTCACTCAACTGATGTACAGATTCCTGAGCCTACTGGGCTCTATCATATCTACATTTGAAACTGTGTATGGAGTCAGCCTCCACCACATCACGGCCTAATGCATTCCATTTGTTAACTACTCTTGACACTGAAGAAGTTCTTTCTAACGTCCCTGTGGCTCATGTGGGTATTCAGTTTACACCTGTGTCCCCTTGTTCGCGTCCCACCAGTGTTAAACGGTTTATCCGTATCTACCTGTCAAGGGTGGAGGGTGTTGTGTGTGTGTGTGTGTGTGTGTGTGTGTGTGTATGTGTGTGTGTGTGTGTGTGTGTGTGTGTGTGTGTGTGTGTGTGTGTGTGTGTGTGTGTGTGTGCGTGCGTGTGGTAGAGGGTGTTGTGTGTGTGTGACGGAAGGTGTTGTATGATTGTGTTGGGCTGCTTGGGAATGTTCTATGAGTGCTATCGCGACCTAAAATTTTCAAATCAAATAAATCCCCAGAAATACAGACCGTGCAGAAGGCATATTCTCGCCTCAGTGTATATTGTTATATAACTCTTTATGTAATGCCTTGGTGCCGATGAACGCCAGGCAGTTGTATTATATGTTGTCAGAAGCTGGACTACAATTGGCGGTCATATATTCTCTTAAAATGCACCTGGCTAGAGCTAAGGCTTTAAGCTTGTGAGTAGAGGAGTTACGAGGTATTTCTCAGCTTGTGTGGGTTGATCACTGTCGTTGTGTGTTCTTGTAACGCAATGTCGAGAAAAGATCAGTGTATTATAGTGCTTAGAGACGTTTCGAAAGCCTTCTACAAAGTTTGGCACACAGGCCTAAAATATAATATATCTGAGTTAGGACTTCCACAGAGATTTACTGCTACTCTCTGCAGCTGTATAGACAACTGAACTGCTGTGCTCAATATCGGCAGCTACTTGGGTGATTTGATAGAACTAAAAAGTGGAGTACCACAAGGAAGCTGCCTCTCCCCCACTCTATTCAACATGTATACAGATAACCTACCCCAACCCCAACATGGAAAATACATCACATACGCTGACGATGTCACCCAAATAATATGCTAACCGGGACCATCAAAGCCGCTACTAACCGACAAGACCAAAGCAGCAATTGAACTCATAAACGACTTTGAGAATCAAAGTTGTTTATTTCATAAATAACTTAAACAACTTTATTTAATCAAAGTTTACACACAACAGAATCAGCCCGTAGCAGCTTTCTTACTCCCAGGTACCTATTTACTGCAACGTAACAAGAGCATCAGGGTGAAAGAAAATGCCCATTTGTTTTTCCGGCGGTGTCGGAGGATCGAACCCCGGTCTCTAGGTCCACGAGCCTAGAGCACTGTCCACTCAGCCGCTACCCACCTAGGTAGGTGGGTGTGTGGGTGTGTGTGTGTGTGTGGGGGGGGGGAGTGTTGACAGACTAACCCCACGTGTCAGTCCTACATATGACAGACATTCTCTTAAATATTTATTGATATTTGTCCAGGTATTAGTGCTATAAGGCGAAGGACAGAAGAGGAGAGAATTTGAAACATGACTTTACTGATTGTATTTATTTTAGCGAGGTTTTCCTTCAATTTGAGAGACTAACCCAATTAGCGAGTCTTGAGGTAGGCGAGAGAGTGAGAGCGAGAGAGAGAGCGAGAGAGAGAGCGAGAGAGAGAGAGAGAGAGAGAGAGAGAGATACTAAGAGAGAAACCGTCAGCACAATTTAACTTCAGTCTTTCATTTGATGTCGAGGAAAACTAATGCAATTGCTGAAAGCTTACCAAATAACCATTTCCTTGTGAATCGGAACATTCACCCCCATTTTCTCTCTGAATGGGGTTTAACCTATCATTTTCCAGCCGAATGAGAAATTAAATGCTGATGGTGATAGGTAACACAATCAACGAAGCCATTATAGCTCATCCGTGTAGAGTAATTTACCTCCCGATGGATTTAATTCCCTCAACACCTGATTAATAATTGTATTTCGTGAATATTCGGTACAATAACTCACATGATCCGGCCTCTGATACCCCGTTTAGATTAGGCGTATATTCCGCTACAATCCGGTGATGTAATTTGTCCTTTCAGGCTAGGTAAATATTGAACTGAATTACTCGATAGAATTACAGACAAAAGAACAATTGATTTAATTATATATAATTACTATATACCAGAGGAGGAGCATGAGCCCTATCATGTGCACGGGTGTGAGGAATGAGCAATATCTTCTGCACGGGTGTGAGGTATGAGCCCCATCTTGTGCACGGGTATGAGGAATGAGCCCTATCTTGTGCACGGGTGTGAGGGGCGACAGAAACCTCACTGGACTAGCAGTTTGTGTGGGTGACACGATACTGGAGCCCAGTAAGTCGACAGATGTTATGGGGCCCATTTATGTTGCCTTGGATTCAGTTACTGAGAACCAAACGTTCCAAGCAGCACCGGGTATGGCGACCCCGTCGTACGCACCTGGCGCAGGTGAGTACCACGGTGCCAAGTCCCAAGTTCAGGTGCCAAGTCCCTGAACTTGGCTCCATCTATGTCGAGCATAAGTTATGTACGAGGGAAGACTGAGAGAGAGGGAGGGGAGACTGAGAGAGAGGGAGGGAAGACTGAGAGAGAGGGAGGGGAGACAGAGAGAGGGAGAGAAGGTAGAGAAGGATGTGTAAGAGATACAATAACTTACGTTCTTCTCTCCCGCTTGTAAGCCTGTTAAAGTTCGTCAGTTCTCCATCATTATTCCTCGTCCCTCCTATTCCGTCTCCTCTATTCTGCCTCCCTTTCACTCTCTGGGTCAGAGAGGGGGGCGCCGCTCCCACACCTCCCCTCTCACCCCTCTGGGCCTGAGAGGGGGGCGCCGCTCCCACACCTCCCCTCTCACCCCTCTGGGCCTGAGAGGGGGCGCCGCTCCCACACCTCCCCTCTCACCCCTCTGGGCCTAAGAGGGGGCGCCGCTCCCACACCTCCCCTCTCACCCGTCTGGGCCTGAGAGGGGGCGCCGCTCCCACACCTTCCTCAAAGATTCAGGACATAAGAGCGCTTCTCGACGCTCACGGGAGAAATAATATTTCCTCATTGCATATTTTGCTTCTCTCTCTCAGCCTGTTTCAGAGTATAGGGCCAGACACGTCTGATTATTTGATGCAGAGGTAACAGTTCTCACTCACTCACTCACTCACTCACTCACTCACTCACTCACTCACTCACTCACTCACTCACTCACTCACTCACATACTCACTCACTCACTCACATACTCACTCACTCACTCACTCACTCACTCACATACTCACTCACATACTCACTCACATACTCACTCACTCACATACTCACTCATTCACTCACATACTCACTCATTCACTCACATACTCATTCACTCACATACTCATTCACTCATATACTCACTCACACACTCACTAGCTCACACACTCACTAGCTCACATACTCACTAGCTCACACACTCACTAGCTCACATACTCACTAGCTCACACACACTCACTCGCTCACACACACTCACTCGCTCACACACACTCACTCGCTCACACACACTCACTCGCTCACACACACTCACTCGCTCACACACACTCACTCGCTCACACACACTCACTCGCTCACACACACTCACTCGCTCACACACACTCACTCGCTCACACACACTCACTCGCTCACACACACTCACTCGCTCACACACACTCACTCGCTCACACACACTCACTCGCTCACACACACTCACTCGCTCACACACACTCACTCGCTCACTCACTCACTCACTCACTCACTCTCTCTCTCTCTCTCTCTCTCTCTCTCTCTCTCTCTCTCTCTCACACTTCGGAAAAAAAAACAGGAACGTCTCACATAATGTGAAATTAACAGGTAGAGAGTAAATACAACATATTGGTACCCCTGGTTGTAGCAGGGCCGTGTTCCTTGTAATGTTGTGTACATCTCTCAAGGGATGGCAATGTTCATGGGAAAGCACCAAGTCATTACGACTATATAGCACTTGGAAGGGGTCAGGATAAGGACATGGGATGGGACGGAGGGAAGGAATGGTGCCCAACTACTTGGGCGAAATGAGTTATCACACCTCGCACCAAGCACTAATGTCAGTTTTGGTACACTTGAACCCGGCTCCTGGTACTCTGTACCTTCAATGATTCCGTAGCGTTTAGGCCTCTGCTGCCATGAGTCCATCTAGGCCTCTGCTGCGTCTTTTATATTTAAAACTGGAACAAAATGTATAAAATTTAATTCGAATTTTACTTTCGAAATTACAAAGCAGTCTAGGGGGGTCTTTGTCCAATTCAGCGAAAGTAAACAGCTTTTTTCGGTACTTGCACGGCAAACAACTTCAGCATCTAGTGAAAGTTCTTTTATATATAACTTTTGTGCGGTGAGATCAAGTTTGTAAATTGTCAAACTTGTTTTATATATGATTCTTGGTGTATCATTTATCGGTGCAATATTGGTTGTTGCGGTGCTCATTGCGTGACAGACATTCCCTGGCCCGTAGCTGACAGCAACCAACTACAAGACATTTGATCAAATTTAAGGCTTGATAAATTTTGCAGTTTGGATTTTTCTGGACTCGGGTTCGATGTGAACGAGGTATTAAGGACCGGCCTGACATTTCGAGCATTTGTGGCTTCCTCTTCTGGCCGAGGCCGGAGGAGCCGGATAGATGATGACATTTTATCGTGTTTCGGGGTTTCCCTTCGACGGTCTCTGTACCGCTTTACTCCTCAAGCTTATTCAACTTTATTACCTCATGTTTGACCTCCGAACAAAGACACCACAACAGAAAATCAATAGGAGCCGTGATGGGGATTCGAACCTATGCTCATGGGTTCGAATCGCTGAGTTTCTCATTGAGACATCACTGTAATGTGGTTTCCTCTATGCAAGGACACCACAACTCTTACTGACCAACCACCAAGTATACTTTACTCCAGAGCATAGATGAGTAAACTCTTAGTGTATTTAAACCGAGAAGCAGAGTATACCTAAACTTACATAAGAGTCATAAATACTCATCGACTGCCGAAGTAATACGGAAATGAGTAACACTCAGTGAGTAGGACAGAGGCTTAGGGGCTCCCGAAGGAATATTCAGGCATAAAAGCAACCTCCAATATATTTATATATGCTGTTGCTTCCCTTGCTATTGGTTTATTACTTTAAAACAATAACATAAATCAATTGTATGAATACATTATTATCACAACTAATTGCTCAATATTATTGTATGAATTATAAATCTAACACATGTCAATAATATATAATATGCTGCTGCTCTTCCAATCACAACATGTTATATATATTTGGCTTCAATAAGAACATTTGTCTTTTACATAATATAAAATGTAACAGTGATCGTAAACTCC
>NC_091231.1:15179253-15199253 GCF_040958095.1 Procambarus clarkii | reverse complement strand
GACTAGTCTAGTGGCATACCTTTGAGCTTTTTCCAGCTTCGTCTTGTGCTTGACAAGGTACGGGCTCTATGCTGGGGCCGCATACTCCAGGATTTGTCTTACATATGTGGTATACAAGATGTGCGTGTGTGTGTGTGTGTGTGTGTGTGTACTCACCTATTTGTACTCACCTATTTGTGCTTGCGGGGGTTGAGCTTTGGCTCTTTGGTCCCGCCTCTCAACTGTCAATCAACTGGTGTACAGATTCCTGAGCCTACTGGGCTCTATCATATCTACATTTGAAACTATGGATAGAGTCAAACTGTGTGTGTGTGTGTGTGTGTGTGTGTGTGTGTGTGTGTGTGTGTGTGTGTGTGTGTGTGTGTGTGTGTGTGTGTGTGTGTGTGTGTGTGTGTGTGTAAGTGTGTGTTGGCGCGCGCTTGCATGTGTTTGCTCTATTGATTTCACTATCGTCATGGGATCAAGTATACATAAGTCAGACATCTTATGAATAAGTATACAGATGGAGGCTGGTGGCGGCCCTGTATACCGAGCCCGACGCTCTCTTTCTGCTTGAAGAATAACTTTCAATGATACATTGTCCACGAGTCGACCCAAGAGTTAATTTCCTGCGCGTTCCCTTGTTTACTGGGAGGACATCGCGCGTTCTCTTCTTTACTCACACATTATTAAGAGAGCAAAACAAAGTCTCAGTTTTTTCTTGCTTTTTATTATTGTCCTCGTTAATATTACCGGTATTATTTTATTACATTCATCATTATTATTTGTAAGCATTGCATACGTGGTAGCTGTAGTGGTGACAGTGGTATTATGCATTGTTGCATTGTACTGTAGATGGCATGGGAGAGAGAGAGAGGCGTTGTCACACGTTGAAGACTGAGCAACTGAAGTCTTGAAGATGCCGGGTGGAGACTAGATTGTTCTTCGGTGCATGTTAGTGAGCACATGAAGCTGTTCTTCAGTGTGGTGGTGTTGTGAACATAAGGAACACTGGTGGAGGAAGTTCTGGAGTTTAACACGCCTTAATGGAAAATAAGATGATGCTCAGAAATGTTGGGGGACCATTACTGAAAGGCAGAGCCTCGGTACTCGAAATTATGACCTTAATACAAACAAGAACAAATAAAACTCATTATTCTTTCACACACAAACACACACACACACACACACACACACACACACACACACACACACACACACACACACACACACACACACACACAAGTATATAGGACACGAACAAGGGGATACAGGTGGAAACTTAGTATCCAGATGAGTCACAGAGACGTTAGAAAGAATTTTTTCAGTGTCAGAGTAGTTGACAAATGGAATGCATTAGGCAGTGATGTGGTGGAGGCTGACTCCATACACATTTTCAAATATAGATATGATAGATCCCAGAAGGCTCAGGAATCTGTACACCAGTTGATTGACAGTTGAGAGACAGGACCAAAGAGCCAGAGCTCAATCCCCCCGCAAGCACAAGTAGGTGAGTACACAGAGGCCGGATACCCTCCATAACAGACCTGGCCTGAGTGCGACTACAGGTCAATTTCCCACTTCCAAAAAGACATTTGGCGCTCCATGCGCTATTGGGAGAGGGTGAAGTCTCATTCTTCTCTTCTCACTGCCGCCCCAATTCCAACCACCTACACCCCCCCCCCCTGCCCCTAATCCCCTACCCCAATCCCCTACCCCCCTTCCCATCCCTCCCCCCCTCTCTTTTATGATCTAAGCCCATCCGCTGCCTCCATAAACCAGCCCAGAAGAATCCGGGGGCGGTACCCTATCGTTCGGTGTCATCCTGCCGAGAGGACACATAATTCATTTAATTTTACTCCGGCATAAACGATTAGTCGGGAGTTTCTAAAGAGGTCTCAACCTCTTTCCGGGAGGGGCTATCTCCTAAGGAAAAAAAGAAAGTCTTGCTGAGGACGGCATCTGCCTGAAGATTGGATGGTGATGCTGCGCTCAGCTGACGGTGAAGTGAACCCTACTTGCAGGATATAGAGATGCAGCCATGGGGAACGACGTACTCTTTAGGCTGCAAAAATGTGAACTTGTAGATACTGTGAGCTGCTCTTGTCTGTCTGTCTGTTTTGTCTGTCTGTCTGTGTCTGTCTGGTAAATAATGATTGTTATGAAATATCTGGAGAGAATTACAGCCCCTGGTCTAAAGTATGTACTAGAAACCTCCCAAAGTATGCGCAATCGACTTGAGAATGGTCCAGGACGGACGGAAACGTCGTCGTAATCTAAGATGAGGTCTGATAAAGACCTTTTGTGCATTCTGTAATGCTTTTGCGCTACCGCTCACAGGATGAGTATGGGGTGCACAATAATCTAGCCGCCTTCGGCGGCAACAATCAAAGTCGTCGTCCCTTCACTTTCTAGTGTGTGTCAAGTGAGGTCATGACCCTATGAAATCGAGGCTCATGCCTCCAGTAAATTCTCTACATCTTATGTCCAGACATTTATTTGTATTCTTATTCACTGTCCATTCTTTTAACTATTCCTCAACATAGTGTTTACAGTGTAATAAAGTGTTTACAGTATACATTCACATGTCAATAACTCTTTGACCTCTTAGTTAGGTCAGGTCTGGCAGAATAACTCTCAGGGGAAGACTCGTTCTCCCAGCAGGCTGAGATCATAACACGTGAATAGAAGCTGGAAACTCAGATGAGTCACAGAGATGGTAGGAAGTTTTCTTTTAGCGTGAGAGTAGTGGGAAAATGGAATGCACTTAAGAAGCAGGTTGTGGAAGCAAACTCTATTCAAAATTTTAAAACTAAATATGATTGGAAAATGGGACTTGAGTTATTGATGTAAACAACCGATGGCTAGAAAGGTGGGATCCAAGAGTCAATGCTCGAACCTGCAGGCACATATAGGTGAGTACAAATTGGTGACTATACACACACACACACACACACACACACACACACACACACACACACACACACACACACACCAGGAAGCAGCCCGTAGCAGCTGTCTAGCTCCCAGGAACCTGTTTACTGCTAGGTGAACAGCTGCATCAGGGTGAAAGAAACTCTGCCCATTTGTTTCCACCTCTGCCGGGAATCGAGCCCGGGCCATTTGGACTACGACCCCCGAACGCTGTCCACTCAGCCGAGAGGCCCTGTGTGTGTGTGTGTGTGTGTGTGTGTGTGTGTGTGTGTGTGTGTGTGTGTGTGTGTGTGTGTGTGTGTGTGTGTGTTTTATGGACTATCTCACAGTGTATTGTGTACTCTAAATTTTTTTTAACAATGTTAACCATAATACTTTCGAAGTCCCATAAACAAAATACTACCATATTTTGTCCTGAGAAATGGGCAAGGTGGAAGGGTTGATACCGCGAGAAGATATTGGAAGGTACCAGTATATGGGAGGGGGGAAGGTACCCAGTATATGGGAGGGGGGAAGGTACCCAGTATATGGGAGGGGGGGGAAGGTACCCAGTATATGGGAGGGGGGAAGGTACCAGTATATGGGAGGGGGGAAGGTACCCAGTATATGGGAGGGGGGAAGGTACCCAGTATATGGGAGGGGGGGAAGGTACCCAGTATATGGGAGGGGGGAAGGTACCCAGTATATGGGAGGGGGGAAGGTACCCAGTATATGGGAGGGGGGAAGGTACCCAGTATATGGGAGGGGGGAAGGTACCCAGTATATGGGAGGGGGGGGAAGGTACCAGTATATGGGATGGGGGAAGGTACCCAGTATATGGGAGGGGGGAAGGTACCCAGTTAAACACTACACTGGGATGGTCAACAGTCGAGTATTAACACAGTTGCAATTTAGTTGTTAATGACAGTGAGCGTCACGTTCTTCACTGCGTCAAGGAGTTCACTCTGCGTCAAGGAGTTCACTCTGCGTCAAGGAGTTCACTCAGCATTCAGCTCTCAGTCCGTCACTGCCTCCTTGCTCAACTACACGTCAATAACCGTGGGTGTAATACATGGCGAGCGATCACTCGTATTATAGCCTGAGGTATTTGGCTGATGCTTTGCCAAGATTGAATTCGTGCATATGATCAAACACACACATGACCAAAGAGCCAGAGCTTAACCCCCGCAAACACAACTAGGTGAGTACACACACCCACACACACACACACACACACACACACACACACACACACACACACACACACACACACACACACACACACACACATATACACACACACACACACACATGATCACCACATTCAAGATTCTCAAGGGAATTGATAGGGTAGATAAAGACAGGCTATTTAACACAAGGGGGCATACACACTAGGGGACACAGGTGGAAACTGAATGCCCAAATGAGCCACAGAGATATTGGATAGAACTTTTTTAGTGTCAAAGTGGTTGATAAATGGAATGCATTAGGAAGTGATGTGGTGGAGGCTGACTCCATACACAGTTTCAAGTGTAGGTATGATAGAGCCCAGTAGGCTCAGGAATCTGTACACCTGTTGATTGACGGTTGAGAGGCGGGACCAAAGAGCCAGAGCTCAACCCCCGCAAGCACAACTAGGTGAGTACACACACTAACCCCACAGAACAATATCCTTCACCAATGGAACTGACACCAAGTGGAAGAGTCAGGACAAAAGAATGTTAGTTTCAAGGTAATGTTCTCAGACACGGATGGTATTACAAATAAAGCAAAAGAAATTGAGGAAAGACAAAAAGAAGAAAACCCAGATGTAAGAGAAACAAAATTTTCAAGCATCATAACAAATGCAGAGTTTCTGCTTTACTGCTATAGTCGGGATAGGGAAGAAAGAGGAGAAGGAGCGGCCCTGCTGAAGAGAGAAGCCTGGAGTTTCGAAAAGTAGGTTATCCCAAGCAGCAAAAGGATCAGAGACCACATAATAGGAATATTGACAATGGAGGACGAAAGATAATAATAGTTGGGGTTTATAAACCATTCACTAAGGGACACAAGTCCCAGACAGGAGTATGACGGAAAAAACATATCAACCTTTATCTATAACGTAGAACGTCTGTTTGAGGTAGGAAGCCTGACGCTCGGGGCTAGTCTCACCTAACTTGCTCACACGAAGCACTTTGGTTATGGGGGGTATCTTTGACCAGTCGGGGTCGGCCCATTTGTCACAATAAGAAATATCGGCATCTTACTGATCCTTATCCCCCCCCCCCCCGTCCCCTCCCTATGCGATTTTCAAAGTATAAAATATTGTGTTAAGAACTAAAAAACAACAGATTCTGGGAAAATGATAGAGAGGAGGACAGGGAAGGAGAAGAGAGGGAGTGTTTGAAGAGAGGGAAGGACAGATGAGAGGTGGAGAGGAGAGGTAATAGAGGGGGAAAACTGGGAGAAAGAGTGGAGACTGGCAAGAGAGGGGAAGAGAGGTGAAAAAGATAGAAAAGTGGAGAAAGCAGAGATGGGGGATAATGAAAGATAGATGAGAGAGAGAGAGAGAGAGAGAGAGGAGGAGGAATGAGGGGTATAGAAAAACCTATGAGAGCCGGGTAACCCGCCTAGGTAGGAGATACCTAACAACATGTCAGTGTCTCTAACTTGCGTACCATGTAAGGTGCAGAAGCCTGTGAGAAAACGTCTATTTGAACCTCTGGAGAGAACGAACATTGTAACATCAACACAAATTCAGGGATGGTAAATCTTGCTTCATGGGTTTAATAGAATTCAATGACCAGGCGACCAAAAATCAACGAGGCAGAGTAACGTTGGCAGACTGCATATTTTCGGATTGTCAGAAAGCCTTTGACATAGTACCCCATAAGAGACTAGTCCATAAGTTGGAGAAGCTGGCGGGAGTAACAGAGAAAGTACTGCAATGGCTTCGAGAGTACTTAAGCAACGGAAGACAGCGAATTACTATGAAGGGAATGGGAAGTCAGCGTGATATGATGTCATTAGGGAAGTTGCACTGAAGTTAGTTCCCGGATCTATCCTGTTTCTCATTCTCGTTTTCTCATTTGGTATTTTCATGAGAATAAATCTGTTCAGAGACTTTTGTGAGTGTCTTTGTTCAGAGCTTTACATAAGTCACGGAGGCCACTGAGAAAGGGTTAATGAGATCGCTCGTCCTCTCTCCCTTCCCCCTTCCCTTCCCTCTCCCTCCTTCCCTTTCCTTCCTCTCCCTCCTGCCTCCCTCCCGTCTCCCCCACAAAGCGGGTAATGGTCTAGAAATGCGTAGAGTCGACATTATTAGTGGAGAGTTAGAGAGCAAATTCAAGGTTCTCTATCTTGGTGAAGCTCATTATTAGTAAAGTGGTGCTCTTAAACGTGGTATTTACCCACGTTAGACTGTGATCACGAGCGCATGCATGAAATACTCGCTGCACCACACCACCAAAAAATAATATAGCGACCATAAACTTAACATTAACCCACCAGTTCTACTGGAATGATTCGTGACGCACGTAAGAGATTTTTTTCACTTGATTTAAAATATAGTCAGTGACCTCTGCTGCTTTCTTTGGAGTTCCAGCGCCTTTATGCTAGTTTTAAGAATAAAGAGACGAGGGAATAAGGCCCATTGATCCATATAAAACAGCTACTGTTTATATTCACCCAAACTCAGTTATTTATAGAGGAACTTTTCCTTACATCTGCTTGCATCTGGCACAGAAATTGTACATGTCGAACACTTGTTCCATAGAGATACGGTGTAATATAGCGTGGCTTGGCACCACTCCATTAAGCCCGAACTAACCTGCCACTGAATATTGCTCAAAATTAACACAAATTAGTATGAGGCGCAGTTGTCTTCCTGATCCGCCGGCTTCCTGTCTGCCTCTCAAAGCGTTGGCAAGTAATTAGGGATTTCCTCTCATGACGTGACTCGAGGCCGCATTACACGGCCAGTGATCGTAAAGCCGACGATACCCGTATAGCAATTGTTTCCGGCCTGAGTCTCCTGCCAATGGTAGTTTTCACAGTCAACACGGACACATTACGTCAAACTACGGCCGCAGCACAGGTGTGATAGATTCAAACAACAAAGAGTCGATAGACTAAGAAAGTGAGAAGAGTTAGAGGAGGGGGGGGGGCACACTAACTTCGACGAGAGGGCCGCTCAGGCCCGACGCCTCGCACATTTTTCACTGCAGAATTTACGGCCAGGGGGAGCTATACCAAATTTAAGATTATGGTCCTTTGGCGTCAAAATTTATGTCATTCTCTAGCCCAGCGCCGATTTTCCCGGTCTCTCTTTCTCTCTCTCACACACACACACACACACACACACACACACACACACACACACACACACACACACACACACACACACACACACACACACACACACACATGATCACCACATTCAAGATTCTGAAGGGGATTGATAGGGTAGATAAAGACAGTCTATTTAACACAAGGGGAACACGCACAAGGGGACACAGGTGGAAACTGAGTGCCCAAATGAGCCACAGAGATATTAGAAAGAACTTTTTTAGTGTCAGAGTGGTTGACAAATGGAATGCATTAGGGGGTGATGTGGTGGAGGCTGACTCCATACACAGTTTCAAGTGTAGATATGACAGAGCCCGATAGGCTCAGGAATCTGTACACCTGTTGATTGACGGTTGAGAGGCGGGACCAAAGAGCCAGAGCTCAACCCCCGCAAACACAACTAGGTGAGTACAACTAGGTGAGTACACACACACACACACACACACACACACACACACACACACACACACACACACACACACACACACACACACACACACACACATACACATATACACATACACTCTCTCTCTCACACTCTCTCTCTCACACTCTCTCTTTGGGGAGCCGGCCGGCCGAGCGGACAGCACGCTGGACACGTGATCCTATGGTCCCGGGTTCGATCCCGGGCGCCGGCGAGAAACGATGGGCAGAGTTTCTTTCACCCTATGCCCCTGTTACCTAGCAGTAAATAGGTGGTACCTGGGAGTTAGTCAGCTGTCATGGGATGCTTCCTGGTGTGCGTGTGTGGGGGGGGAGGATGGGGGGGGGGGGGAATAGTAGTAGTAGAAACAGTTCATTCAAGTCGACATTCTCAAGTCGACTGAGAATGGTCCAGGACGGACCGAAACGTTGTCGTCCCGTCACTTTCTAATGTGTGATTTAGTCAACATATTTCAGCCATGTTATTGTTTCTGTACTTATGTGCTTACATTGCAAATGTACAAATTCAGTAACATTAACTACAGAGCCCATTATTGACGTAACAATTTAGAACACAAAACACTTGGCTGCTTAAACACAAAAACGACAAAAACTTGCGCAAGTTAACCAAAACTTAGACAAAACATAAACAAACCCCCCCCCCCACCCAACCCAAAGAAAACGGTGATTCAGCTCAGCAAGTAGTTGCCGAAGAGGAACAAAACTTTATACTCTCAAGACAGCTCATAGAGCCGGCCTGTGTTTCCCCTCACGCTGCTCTAGTGGGGTGTTGGCCTGGCTCCTGGCGGCTCCAGGGCCCTTCACGGGGTCTTACGGCCGCGCACCACCGCCCTAACAAGCCCTGGACGCCTGCTGCTTTGTCATGGGTTCGTATCCCGCCTGCAAAAAGTGTATTGTGGATGGGGGGATGAGTGGTGTTGTAACGGGCGGTAGTGAGAGGCCTTTGTGTGCGGTTTTTGTGGTGCTGTAGTGTGTATCAACAGCTGCATAATACAACAGTGGCACTACAGTGTGTATCAACAGTGGCGTAATACAAGAGTGGCTCTATAACCTCAAGAGCACAGTTGTGTGTCTGAGTGAACCCGAGTGGAAGGGAATGATTTATACAAGGTTTATCACTGTAACCATGCTCTACAGGGTCCAGGGTCACTGTAACCATGCTCTACAGGGTCCAGAGTCACTGTAACCATGCTCTACAAGGCCCAGAGTCACTGTAACTATGCTCTACAAGGTCCAGAGTCACTGTAACTTGCTCTACAGGGCCCAGAGTCACTGTAACCATGCTCTGCAATGTCCAGAGTCACTGTAACTTGCTCTACAGGGCCCAGTCACTGTAACCATGCTCTTCAGGGTCCAGAGTCACTATAACCATGCTCTAAAAGTTTCAGTCACTGTAACCATGCTCTACAAGGTCCAGAATGTCCACATAACATACGAGGGGACAGTTGGTGACGAACACAAACTCTTGTAACAGCACCTTCATAAATCATTGTTTAATAACAAATGTTAATTCACACGATTTTTATGTTACCTTAGTTTTGACAACCTGGTTGGCTTGTGTGATCTGGTAATGGGTATGAATAACGGTAATTATCTGTAACATTCCTTCAGCAAGCGTTCCCACAATCCAACCCGTCCTCGACTCAAGTCCATTACATTCAGCGGTCAACCCCACAGACGCATTCATAAATTTTAACATGCTGTTTATTCAAAACGGGAATTTTCTCAAGTATAAATTAATATTATAATATATTAGCATATTGTGTATATATAGGCATAGATTAGGTTAGGTGTTTAGGTTCTGTTGGCGATTATTTGTATTTGTAGTACGTGGGTGAAGCATTTATAGCGTTGTGGTTCGAACAAAATTCGTCAGTGAAGCACTTGTTCCGGATATGTTCGAACGTCAGCAGTTGAGTCCGTGTGTAAACCGCTTTTCATTCATAAACAGGGGGTTTGGTGAGTGCATGGAATCACTTTTGGATCTTTGTTTGGAGGACGGGCTGTACAATCACACTATTGTTAGTACTGAAACACTCTTCTACTGAGATTTAGTTCGAATCAAATTGTAAACAAAATGCTTTTAATTAAAGTCTGCATATGAAAACTTGATGTATACTGCAGTAAACCTCTTCTGTTCAACCAGAATTGAAACTATTTGTGTAAGTCTTACGAATAAAGCTTCTGATTCTAATATACGTATTTGCAAATAGTAAAGTGAGAATCGTTGTCGATATATTTAACTCAAATCGAGTCGTTTTGAACCAAATTATATCCATAATATATACACTCTTACGGTGATGCAGTTCAGGATAACATAACAGCTACTCTCTACTGAATCTCTTAATCCCTTGTACAACATCGTGTCTGAAATCTGGGAATTAAACGCTTGTTTCAAATTTACCCGGATTATATAGTGTTGCATCTTAGTTGTGTCGCGAGGAACCTGAAGTTCATTTGTTTTAACTTCAAGGATTTGTGTATACTCTCTGGACACCAAATGTTAGGCTCAGGTGTTTCTCGTGTTCTCACACTAAACGAAACAAGTATTTAGTGTGAACATCCATTGAACACCTACTAATGGTGTAACACATCCACCAAACACCCACACACAGTGTAACACATCTAACAAACACCCAAACACAATGTAAGACATCCACCAAACACCCATACACCATGTAATACATCCAGAAAACACCCTTACACAGAGTAAAATATCACCCAAATACCCATACACACAGTAACACATGAAGCAAACACCCACACACAGTATAACACATGAAGCAAACACCCACACACAGTATAACACATGTATGAAACACCCACACACACAGTGTAACACAGGGACCCCCTACCCCCACACAGTGTAACTCAGGGACCCCCCCACACAGTGTAACACAGGGAACCCCCACACAGTGTAACACAGGGACCCCCCCCCCCACACAGTGTAACACACGCAGTAAACAAAACACAAATACTGTCCCTGTGAATTATTTACTCATTTACTAGTTCTTTTTCTTGCAGCAAATGTTCGGGATGAGTAATTTATTGCCAAAATTGTAATTGAGTTTTTAACACAATCCTGACTTCAATTCCAAGAGCAAATTGCCTACGCCACAGTTTCTAACGCCTCACTAACCCTTGTGTTATGCCCCGTTGTTCCTCCCTCCCTCTTTAACCCCCTCTCTTACTTTCTCTTTATTATCTCTGTCATTTTCTCTTTATTATCGCTGTTATATTCTCTCTAATATCGGTGTTGTTTTTCTCCTCTATTCCTCTTTCATTTTCACTTATATGTATCTGTCATTTTCTGTTGTAAATGTGTTATTTTTCACTTCAACACGTTTATCATTTTCTTCAGTAAACCTCTCATTTTCTTTTGTATTCCTCGATTATTTCATCTTGAATTTCAATGTAATTTTATCTCGAATATTTTCTGTTGTGTACCACTGTCATTTTTTTCTTTGTTCCTAACATTTCCTCCCGAATTCTTGCGTCATTTTCTCTTGTATAGCTGTCATTTTCTGTCATTATCATGGCCCGGCGATCTATGAATCGAAGTCGTACCTTTCGTTGTAATATTTCTCATTCTGACAGTTGAGTTCTCATTGTTGGTATTTCAAGGTGTGAGATATTGACGTGTGTCTACCACAAGTCTGGGGTATTGTGCAGTGGTAGCACTGATGTTGTGTGGTGGTAGTGGTGTATGGTGATAGCACTGATGTTGTGTGGTGTGTGGTGGTGGTGGTGTGTGGTGATAGCACTGTTGTTGTGTGGTGGTGGTGGTGTGTGGTGATAGCACTGATGTTGTGTGGTGGTGGTGGTTGTGTGTGGTGATAGCACTGATGTTGTGTGGTGGTGGTGGTTGTGTGTGGTGATGGCACTGCTGTTGTGTGGTGGTGGTGTGTGGTGATGGCACTGCTGTTGTGTGGTGTGTGGTGATAGCACTGTTGTTGTGTGGTGGTGGTGTGTGGTGATAGCACTGCTGCTGTGTGGTGGTGTACAGTGATAGCACTGCTGTTGTGTGGTGTTAGTGGTGTGTGGTGATAGCACTGTTGATGTGTGGTGGTGGTGTGTAGTGATAACACTGCTGTTGTGTGGTGGTGGTGTGTGGTGATGGCACAGCTGTTGTGTGGTGGTGGTGTGTGGTGATAGCACTGCTGTTGTGTGGTAGTGTTGTTATCACTGAGTCTAACCATGACGCCACACTGATGATTGGGTACAAAAAGCAGTTTGTCACTCAGCCCAGCTTCACTTGTCACCTGTAGACCCAGGTGCCATGACGCAAGACACAGCCTGCCTCATATACACTCCCAGGTGTTGTGACGTAAGACAACAGCCTGCCTCATATACACACCAGGTGTTGTGACCCAAGACAACAGCCTGCCTTATATACACACCAGGTGCTGTGACGCAAGACACAGCCTGCCTCATATACACACCCAGGTGTTATGACGCAAGACACAGCCTGAATCATATACACTCCAGGTGTTGTGACGCAAGACAACAGCCTGCCTCATATACACACTCAGGTAACAGACTGTTCAATATTCAGGAAGTCACCTAAGCTGCTAATGGGTCTCTCTAGCCGCCCTCTCTTTTGCTCTCTATCTTTATACAGTCTTCCTCTATTACTCTCACTTCCACTTACACACCTCTGTGTCCTCCTCTTGTATACCTCTGTGTCCTCTTGTATACCTCTGTGTCCTCCTCTTATATACCTCTGTATACTTTATTATCGAAGTAAATCAATATTCTATTAATCGTAACTCCATATTTTCTCCTATTCCTCTGTTATCTTCCTCTAATTCCTCTATTGTCTATTTCCACAAGCCGCTGATAGGTCATTTGTCCCGTCTGGGCCAAATTTTTTCTAAGGAGTTTGTCAAATTTTTCTGTATATTGCTGTTTTCTAACTTTCATGTTCGTATCATTTTATTTAATGTTTGAACGCATTGTGGAAATGCCTCGAGGCAAAATAAAATGTGTTTTTTTCCCAATCGTGATTAAAGACCATTCGAGTTTTATTTTGGTAGATCAAAGCTCAAGAAGAAAAATGTAAAAACTGAAAAATTCTTGCCATATTTCCTGGGAGTATTTTAATGATTTGTGTGTTTCTCTCTCTCTCTCTCTCTCTCTCTCTCTCTCTCTCTCTCTCTCTCTCTCTCTCTCTCTCTCTCTCTCTCTCTCTCTCTCTCTCTCTCTCTCTCTCCCCCCCTCTCTCTCTCTCTCTCTCTACCGCTCTTTGTACCTCTCTCTTCTAATTATAATTTTTCCTGCACTTTCTTTCTCATACTCTTTACTCTTTATTGCCATCTTTACTACTTTTGTCATGTTCTTTACCGCTGGTTCTCCTCCTGCTTCGTCCTCACTTACACTGAATTTTTTCTTCATGTAACTCACTTTCAGTACAACTCTGAGATAGAACTCAAGCGTCCGGTAGAGAGACGTTCCTCTTCACCTAAGAGAGACGTCTCTTCAAGCCACCCCCCCCCCCCCCCCCCGTGTTAAGAAGCTCCAGGTACGTCACCCCCCCGTGTTATGAAACTCCAGGTACGTCCCCCCCCCCCCCCCTCCGTTTACCATTTCTCTCTGCTCTAGCCCCCCCCCCCCCCAGCATCCCAACACAAGGAGCAGGAGACGTCAACCATTTATACAACCCCCCATTACGAAACCGCTCTATCTTCCCTTAATGATGGCGGCTTCGCTAACTTGTATTAAACAGTTTACGAAGTTCCAAGCTTCACAACCCGAGGGTTATTAGTGCCATAAATTACCTCTTAGTGCTTCTGTATTCATAAGCTGTAATAAGCCAAGTCGCCATGATTAAGGAGAGATCTACAGGTTTCGTTAGTGGTCGATGATACCGGACCCCAGACCTGAAGTGATGACATATCGCCAACTGCTACCTCGACCATCAGGTACCTTATGTTTTCTGATGTACAAGACCTTGTGATTTTGTGAGTGGATAGACCTCTCTCACGCTTGGGGCCAGGGTTCGAGTCTCCTAACACGCAGGTGAATAGAATGTCTTCTGATTTATTTCTAATAGATAGGTCTCTTCCAATGTCTATTTTGGCCTTAAAGTAAACGTTGACCATTTGACGTACTGATAGACTTCTGCTGTAGATAATTTAGCACGAAAGATCTCACGCCGGAAACAGTACGGGGAATTATAGTCCTAGTGTCGACGAATTATAGGCCTAGTGTCGACGAATTATAGGCCTAGTGTCGACGAATTATAGGCCTAGTGTCGTCGACGAATTATAGGCCTAGTGACGACGACGAATTATAGGCCTAGTGTCGTCGACGAATTATAGGCCTGGTGTCACCGACGAATTATAGGCCTAGTGTCGACGAATTATAGGCCTAGTGTCACCGACGAATTATAGGCCTAGTGACGACGACGAATTATAGGCCTAGTGTCGTCGACGAATTATAGGCCTGGTGTCACCGACGAATTATAGGCCTAGTGTAGACGAATTATAGGCCTAGTGTCACCGACGAATTATAGGCCTAGTGACGACGACGAATTATAGGCCTAGTGTCGTCGACGAATTATAGGCCTAGTGTCGTCGACGAATTATAGGCCTAGTGTCGTCGACGAATTATAGGCCTAGTGTCGTCGACGAATTATAGGCCTAGTGTCGACGAATTGTAGGCCTAGTGTCGACGAATTATAGGCCTAGTGTCACCGACAAGTTCGAGGCAGTAAGGGCGTCACAATCTCCCAGTGTCTTTGGATAGAAAAATTAACTAAACAGGTGATTAACGTGTACAACTGAAAGTCGTTTACTGTGCTTAGATGCAGCGACGGGTGCAGATAACTTTGACCTTTACATAACATAAAAGCGAATGTAAAATTCTAGTAATCTTTGGTTAATAGCATCACGACGTTTATTATGGTTGAAGGACTAAGCTCAGAAACCGATTAACGCTTTTATCTTGTGTCATATCTGGGATTAAATCCTGTCACCATCATGCCAGTGAAACATGTATTGTCAGGCGCTGTAATGCTATTATTTTGTGTTGTAACTAGCAACAGCTTTAGGACTTTGGTCTGGTGAAAAAAAATGGACTTGTTATTTTATTTTTACTTGCATATTTTGACTTGCAATTTGCATAAGTTGTTGGTTTCTATGTTGATGACTACACCAGAGGCAGTGTTCCTGTTGACTCTGTTGTTTCTGTTGATGCAGAGACCGTTTCATATTGTAATAGTGACGTTGATGCCGTTCCTGTTGCTGTTTTGTTTGCTTCTGCTGTTGTTAATGCTCCTGTTGTTGTTGTGACTGACTGTGAATCTTATGTTGGGATCATTCTCCATTTACTAAATAGATTAACACACACTCAAGTGTCCGGCCAACACAGCGTGACCTGTGAGAGGGGTACGGTGGGTCAGAGTACAAAATAACGTCCGTGGGAGTGCTTGAGTGCCTGATGATGAAGGGTGTGAGAGTGAAAGGGTGGGAGTGAAGTGTGTGAAGGATTAATATCGCCTGGAGGGAAGGTGGAGTCCTCTGTGTGTGTGTGTGTGTGTGTGTGTGTGTGTGTGTGTGTGTGTGTGTGTGTGTGTGTGTGTGTGTGTGTCATGAAGCTGTGTGTAGAGTGTTGACGAGTCTCGTACTTGGTCCAGGTCCTACGTCTGGTAGACGTTCCTACAGCTTTGGTGATGTGATTGGTTTAGCCAGGGTGGTAAACCTCTTCCTCCTCCACTCTCCTGGGGGAGGTAAACCTCTCCCTCCATCTAAACGACCCTCACGAGAATATCAATACTACCTGTAATTCACAGTCCTCCATTGACACTGTAACGAGATGCGTCTGATTACAGCCACGACCTTCCAGGACACAAGACTGTAATTATGAAAATAATATTTCTGTTCTTCCACCAATACTGAGAAAGATCCTGTCCATCTGTGTGGTTATGTGAAAGACAAGACGGTAAGGAATAACTTCTTCCAAAGTTAAATTGCTTCGAATTTTGTCTTTAATGTATGATAAATGTCGAGTGTATAGTCGTCTGGCTGGTTAACTGGTGAGAGTGAAGCATCGTGTTCACTCACAGGTGGGAGAGTGAACCACCTTGTTCACTCACAGGTTAAGAGTGAACCATCGTGTTATTAGGTCATTATGCGACGGGAATAAAAACAAAATATGCAAAAATTTTAACAATTCCGATTTTTTTTCGCGTTTTGACATAAAATTTAAAGCCGGATATATTATGAGCGATTGAAATCTTGTTCCTTGAATTAATGACGTCATAAACAGCTCACATCAGACAAAATGGCAATTCAGATGTGAAGCAAATGATAAAATGTTGAAGACAAATTATCTCATATATTATTACGACAAATAATTTAAAATACATAATTACCATTTTATAATCAACGGCATATACAAGGTCATATGAGTAACTGAAATCCAAGTCGAGCCTCAGAAAGTAGAATATTCTTTTTAAGGAAATATATATTATGATTTCTCAGTTCCACTTTTATTCCTTCTCTTTTTTTCTCTTCAATCAGAATTGTCATCGACGGGGAGGTAAAGTTATTATTGAGTGATATGTTATCTTGGTTATCTCTCTCTCTCTCTCTCTCTCTCTCTCTCTCTCTCTCTCTCTCTCTCTCTCTCTCTCTCTCTCTCACTCTCACTCTCTCTCACTCTCTCTCACTCTCTCTCTCTCTCTCTCACTCTCTCTATTCGGTCCTTCCTTCGAATTTGCATCTTGCTATATTCCTTCGTCAAAGTTGCATCTATTCCACTTGAGACGTTTAGAATACTTTCGTGAGAGTTCGTACCCGGCCAAACTTTATCTCTGCCTCCCATTTTGCCCTGAAAGTGTCACACAAATTTCTACAACTTCACGCAAGATCTCTAATGCAATTGCAAATAATCATATATAATCATGCGTGTGTGTGTATGTGTACTCATCTAGTTGTGGTTGCAGGGGTTGAGCTTCGGCTCTTTGGTCCCGCCTCTCAACCGTCAATCAACTGGTGTACAGATTCCTGAGTCTACTGGGCTCTGTCATATCTACATTTGAAACTGTGTATGTTTCAAATGTGTGTGTGTGTGTGTGTGTATGTGTGTGTGCGTGTGTATGTGTGTGTACGTGTGCGTGCGTGTCTCACTGAATGTTATCGGAAGGGTTAGTTCAGTGATTCTAGCTGGAATCTTTGTATTTCTTATCTTCTTCAATTGGGACGGAAGTTGAATAATAAACTCCACAAAGGTCATTTTATACTTGTATTGAGCCTGACTCGTATCGCTTCAGGGCGCGTTTCACTGAAGCTCTCTTAAACATCTTCAGAGGAAAAGGAAAGTTACCTTAGAAGAAGCCAGCTTTCTCACACACCAGCACACTACCTCTCCCACCCACCACCACGCACCCACCACCACCACGCCCCACCACCAAGTGGATGAGAAATAGGACGAAACAGCAAGATAAATGATTCAGGTTAGTCAGTATCTGGGGATGCTATCATGGCTGCCACCTCCAGCACGGCCTGACTGCCACCCATTGTGGCAGTGACTATCGTCCATGGATAGTCTCGCTAAGTTATCTCTATATTTATTTACATTTCTAGAAACTTTTAAGGGTGCTGAGTGGTTAAATTAAATTAGGTTAGGTTGGGTTAGGTTAGGTTAAGTTAGGTTAGGTTAAGTTAGGTTAGGTTAAGTTAGGTTAGGTTAAGTTAGGTAAGGTTAAGTTAGGTAAGGTTGGGTTAGGTTAGGTTAGGTTAGGTTGGGTTAGGTTAGGTTGGGTTGGGTTGGGCTGGGTGGTTTGTTTATGGTTATCTTACTGCTTTAAAAGGCTTTATTAATATCTGTTCAGCGACAGTTGACGGTACTTGCAAAGGTCACTACAAAATATTCAGCAATTTTAAGAATATTCAGAGGATCTGACTGTGTATTCTTCATGGATTTTGTACCGTAAGTAACATCATGCAGTCCTCTGAAACCTCTGACCATCACCCACTGTGTGTGGTGTAGCCACCTACACTGTGTGTGGTGTAGCCACCTACACTGTGTGTGGTGTAGCCACCTTCGCCCTCTCGTCATCACTCGGGAAAACTTTTTATCCAGTAAAACTCTATTTCTTTTATTCCGACTTTAGCAAGGTAATGCAGTAATCCTGGCGGCCCATCCCAGGGAAACTCTGGCGGCTTCCATCATTACTACACAAATGTCTCAACTTTATATTCTGAGCCGCGAGCAGCATCGCTTAACTTAGATAACTTCCCACGTTGAACTTATAGTTATTTCTGCTTCATCACATTGTACAGAGTCCTGGCTCTTTGCTCTAGAATAAACATGAATTGAAATACGTGATAATCTGTTGTATTATGAGCATTTGCCGCCGAGATCTGTAGTAAGAAGACTGTGATAAAACGAAGTGAACAGTTTGGCGAGAGATAACATTAGTGATAAACGCAGGGGAATGATGATGGAAGAGTCGTTTTCTCAAGGAACATAGAGGTAATGGCCATAGTCAGGTGTGTTACAGGTATATCGCCGGTGCCACGGGGGAAGGAAGCCTTTTAACTCGATGCATTAACGTGGGAAATTAGAGTGTTTTATTGTCTTCTTGTGTTTGGGGATCTGTTGATAGTTGATGTTCATGAGCAACTGTGGTCCCATTCGTCGGCTGGTCGTCGTGTCTCTTGCTGCCTCACTGGACAGTTGTGTGTGTGTGTTCTGCTGCCTCACTGGACAGTTGTGTGTGTGTGTCTTGCTGTCTCACTGGACAGTTGTGTGTGTGTTCTGCTGCCTCACTGGACAGTTGTGTGTGTGTCTTGCTGCCTCACTGGACAGTTGTGTGTGTGTTCTGCTGCCTCACTGGACAGTTGTGTGTGTGTGTTCTGCTGCCTCACTGGACAGTTGTGTGTGTGTGTGTCATGCTGCCTCACTGGACAGTTGTGTGTGTGTGTCATGCTGCCTCACTGGACAGTTGTGTGTGTGTGTCCTGCTGCCTCACTGGACAGTTGTGTGTGTGTTCTGCTGCCTCACTGGACAGTTGTGTGTGTGTGTCATGCTGCCTCACTGGACAGTTGTGTGTGTGTCTTGCTGCCTCACTGGACACTCAACCCGTCCTCTTAAAAAGAACGTCACTTTTGGCTCGTATGCGCACTATGGCCAAATTTGGACGTAATTTGAAATGAAATCCACTCACAAAAGTGACGTTCTGTTCCGTTTTCTATTTGAGTCGTCCGGCCTACGCGCAGAGGTTATAAGAGGACACTTTAAATTAGCGTTTTTCATAACGTTTTGAAACTTTATGAGAATTTCCTGCCCACCTAACCTATCAGAGGACCCTTAACTTACTGTTGTTGAAAAAAAAAATCCCAAATTGATTTTCATATTTTTTTCAATTTCAAATTACGTCCAAATTCGGCCATACGGGCAAACGGCCAAAAGCGACGTTCTTTTTAAGAGGACAGGTTGGGACAGTTGTGTGTGTGTGTCATGCTGCCTCACTGGACAGTTGTGTGTGTGTTCTGCTGCCTCACTGGACAGTTGTGTGTGTGTCTTGCTGCCTCACTGGACAGTTGTGTGTGTGTCATGCTGCCTCACTGGACAGCTGGGGCCTGTGTGTACCAACACCCAGCCTAGCTGCTGCTGTCTCCCAGCTCTCCCTCCCAGCAGTAGAGAGTTTACCCTTGTTCCTCCCTCTCCTGCAACCACTCTACACGATGACCTCCTCAAGACTCCACCTTTCCTTCCCTGTAAACTTTGTAATCAGTATTTTGGGACTCTGATGAAAAAAAAAATAGATGCGAAGTGTCAGTTGCTCTTAATTATATAAATAGTGTCTGAGGTGAGAGTAAAGGCCATAGAGAGTGTGAGTGTTGTGAGGGAGTCTAGTCTCGTGTAGTAACACACATGAGACCAATAATGAACCAATCCATATCACTTATACAGTTATAGCCAAAGGATTTTTATTAAAACCTGGTGTAACCCGATCTAGCTAAATCAAATCTAACCCAACTAACCAAAGCTATCCTAATCTAACTCAACTCCTCGTAGGATTATGTTATCCAGGCTAAGTTAACGATATATATAAAGTTTGATTACTTGGGAACGCGACACATGCGGTATAGAAGACCATCCCCTTAAATAACATATCCAGAAGATAGTATTTTTTCTTTAGCCAAAATTTGTGATTCCAGATCTCGATATATTCTCAACAGGAGATGCCGCCCGTGGGAGTGAGAGCATCACCACGCAACACACAGGTGCGTGGGTGTTGCTCCCAGTGTGGGTGTTGCTCCCAGTGTGGGTGTTGCTCCCAGTGTGGGTGTTGCTCCCAGTGTGGGTGTTGCTCCCAGTGTGGGTGT
>NC_091231.1:15169253-15174253 GCF_040958095.1 Procambarus clarkii | reverse complement strand
GTAACAAGGTTATCGCAAATAACTGAACTCAATTTCGGGCTCACCATAGCCCGTGCTACATAGACATTTCGTTCTGAGTAGCTAAATCTGAAAAAACAACAACAACAAATGGCCCCAAACCAATATGCAACTGAAAACTACACATCCCAGAAGGATTCGAACCCAGATAGCCAAGAGCGCTATGCACCTTGGCGCACCTTGTACCTAAACCACTCGACCACACGACTACAAAATTTTTTAACGCAACGTTGCATTTGAATAGGCGCGTGTTTTTATATACCTACTATATACATGCCTCACCTCTGACAGGTAAAACATTTTTTTTTAAGAAACAGCACCATCTGTTGCACGTAAGAGCAACACACGCTATACTAAATATGTTACGATTCCATTTCAATGTTTCCAATTGCATTTGCAAATTTAAAATTCATAGATTTCGATTTATTTTAATTTTGCTTTAGTTATTTTGTTTGACATTTCATTGGAATTGAGCTGTGTTGTTTACCATACCGTTCATTTCATGAGTATAGTTAATTTTTTAAGTATTTTATTTTTTTTATTTTTTAAACAGTTTTTCTTATATTTCAGTGATGGGAACATCAGATCACTTGATGTTCCCAATTTTCTGAAGGGAACATCAGATAATTTGGGAATGCATCAGAAGAGAGAGTGGGGAATGGTGGGGAGGCTGAGGGGACGGGAGTGGGGAATGGTGGGGAGGACGAGGGGGACAGAGAAATGGAGAATGGTGGGGAGAGAAGGGAAGGGAACTATCAAGGGGAAGCACCAAGCCGTTATGACTATATAGCACATGAAAGGGTTCAGGATTAGGATTTGGGATGGGACTGGGTGAAGAAATGGTGCTAAACCACGTGGACTGTCGGGGATTGAACACCGACCTGCATGAAGCGAGACTAATGTGTGGGAGGACGAGGGGACGGGGGAGTGGGGAATGGTGGGCAGGACTGGCAGAAGGGAGAAGGTTGCTGTGGCTCAGCAATGCATGGCCAGGTACAGCTAGTGTATATATATATATATATATATATATATATATATATATATATATATATATATATATATATATATATATATATATAAAGTTAATTATTTGCTATACAGTTTTGCTCCCGGTTGCCGTGAGAGACGTCCATCAGCGCCAGGTGTGTCATGAATAATGGTGAGGCAGGTGTTGTATAATGTTACCGCCAGGCGTCGCTCTCAAGCACACCTGTCAGTCACAGTTACCAGTCTTAACCAAACATCTTCCTCCCTCACTCAAGGAGAAGGCCAATACAGAATGAGGCATAACATTAGACATATACACACGTGTTAAATACACGCACGCACACACACACACACACACACACACACACACACACACACACACACACACACACACACACACACACACACACACACACACACACGCACACGCACGCACGCGCGTGCACACTCACGGGGCCTCGCGGCTCAGTGCATAGCGCTTGGGGGTCGTAGTCCTAAGGGTCCGGGCTCGATTCGCAACTGAGGTAGAAACAAATGGGCAGGGTTTCTTTCACCTGATGCACCTGATAACCTAGCAGTAAATAGGTACTTGGGAGTTAGACAGCGGCTACGGGCTGCTTCCTGGGGATATATGTGTATGTGTGTGTGTGTGTGTAAGGAAGATATATGTAGTAGATATTATTGAGAAAAAACAGGTCGGGAGTCAGTAGATCAGACAACCAACGCTTAGAAAGTCGGGGTCCAAGAGCTAACAGCTCGATCACGCAGAAAAAATAGTAAATACACTTACACACAATAAGACATCTAATATTTTCTTAGTGATCTCGACTCATATAAATCGATTTTTATCGCTATTTGATTAAGGACAGTAATTTTTAGCGCAGTTTACTTAGTATACATCTTGCTAGTTTTAGCGTCCTTTGCTTATATCCTGCTAATTTTAGCGCGTTTCTTTCATACCTTACAAAATTTAGCGTTCTTTGATCGCTTGTATGGTCTCGGCCATAAATTAATTTATGTTTTGATAATATAAATGGATCAGTAACACTCTGACTGGGTGTTCATGAATCGTTATGAATTCCCTACTCATATTCCATGGGACATGTACAGAAAATGCTGCGAATAATATTGGATTATAAATATGATTCTTAATTACGTTATATTTATGTAGTAAACATCATGTTCCGCAATACGTCATATTTATTAATATAGAAAATATATATAATAAATTATTATTATTATTGATAAAATCCACTGTGAGTATAGGTGGGCGTGACCCTACGACCAAGGCATTGCCAAATGCATACTTTGCCGTTACAACCCCTAGGTTGTAGTGGCAAAGTATGCTCACACTAGGTAGTTTAAAGCAGTGGCCGTCCTCCCCAGACTCATCCATCAATTTTAATAAACTGTGTATCAAATATTGGTTTATTCTCACCTATAAATTAATATTATTATATATAAACAAATCTATGTATAGTTAGGTGTAGGTTAGGTTAGGTATTTAGGTTTTGTTGGCGATTATTTGTATTTGAAGAACGTGGGTGAAGCATTTACAGAATTGTGGTTCGAACAAAGGACGTGAGCAAAGCCCTTGTTCCGGAAGTGTTCGGACTTCATCAGTTGTGAGTCGTGTGTAAATCGCTTTTCATGCGTAAACACTGGGGTTTGGCGGCTGAATTAACGAGCTTGGATCTTTGTCAGTCTGTCTTCCAAACAGACAGTGATTCAGTGATTCAGTGATTCCATGCACCCGCCAAACTCCCTGTTTATGAATGAAAAATGGTTTACACACGACTCACAACTGTTGATGTTCGAACACTTCCGGAACAAGTGCTTCACTGACGAATTTTGTCGAACCACAACGCTGTAAATGCTTCACCCACGTACTACAAATACAAATAATCACCAACAGAACCTAAACACCTAACCTAACCTATGCCTATATATGTACAATATGCTAATATTTTATAATATTAATTTATATTTCAGAAAATTCTCGTTTTGAATGAACAACATGTAAAAATTTATGAATGCGTCTGTGGGGTTGACCGCTGGATGTAATGGACTTGAATCGAGGACGGGTTGTGCGTCTTTGGGGGTCGACCGCTGGATGGAATGGACTTGAGTCGACGACTGGTTGGTTACAGAAGTAGCCAAGAAATATTAGTGAAAGACTGAGAGCAATTACACTAGATTACTGCAACTACCCAACCAGGACAATCTCCTGTTATCAGTTCATTTGCCTTACTGCTAAATAATAGCCAGAAGCTCGCCCGTGAATATAATACATCTCCCCCCCCCCATGCAAGTTACATTTGCTGGAGTGATATTATTTCCTGTGTGATATTTACAGTAAACAGGAGCTATTTCCAGCATGTTATTTGTAGAAGCAATTTGCTCCGGGCGTTGGCGTGTCGAGGGCCAGGTTTACCTCAGGTTATTACATGGGGAAAGGGTAGCAGGTAGTGTCCGGGGTTGGTATTCCTGGGTGTGTGTGTGTTTACGAGGAGGGGGATGAGGTGTACCTTCCTCCCGCCTCTCAACCGTCAATCAACTGGTGTACAGGTTCCTGCGCCTATTGGGCTCCATCATATCTACATTTTAAAGAGTGTGTGTGGGGTTCAGCTTCCACTACATCACTGCCTAATGCATTCCATTTACTAATTACTCTGACACTGAAAAATTTCTTTCCGTCTTAGTGACTCGTGTGTATAGCAAGATTTCACCTGTGTTCCCTTATTCGTGTACCACCCGTGCTTAACAGTTAGTCTTTATCTACCCTGTCAAACCCTCTAAAAATTGTTTGAGGTAAAAATGTCTCTCCTAATTCTTCATTCTTCTACTAATGTGAGGTTTAATTCCAGTAGCTTTTCCATGTAGCTCATACCTCTTGTCTCTGAGACTAGCCTGGTGACATACCTTTGAAGTTTCACAGAGGTCTGCCACAATTCCATTTTATGTTTGACTAGATATGTGGTTTATAAGGTTCTGAATGATTCCTTACCCATGTTTCTATAGACAGTCCTTATACTGACTACATATACTGAGGGCGCTTGACAGCTGAGTGGACAACGCTTCGGATTCGTAGGCCTGAGGATAAGGGTTCGATCCCCGGTGGAGGCGGAGACAAATGGGCAAAAAAAATTTCGCCCTGATGCCCCTGTTACCTAGCAATAAATAGGTACCTGGGAGTTAGACTGCTGCTTCCTGGGGATGCGTAACAAGAAAGAGACCTGATCGAGGACCGGGCCACGGGGACGCTAAGCCCCAAAATCATCTCAAGATAACCTCAAGATAGCCACCCTGGCATATGCCACTGATATCCTTTTCTTGTGACATGCAGAGGGCAGGTTCATTGTGATGCCAACTCCCAGATATTTCTAACTAATTCTTGGAGGTTATCTTTTCCCAGTTGATACCCTGTGTCCGGCCTAGTGCTCTCTACACCTTTTTTCGTCACGTTATACTTTCTGGAGTTAAATTCTAGTGTTCATTGTGTAGGTATGGAGTATGGAGTTGTTCTTCGTCTGTGTATAAAGGGTGTGGAGTGCCTCTTTTGTGTGGGTGTTGCTAGTGTTCTGGGGTGAGAAGTGACTCCATGTTGTGAGTGTACTGGGACTACTAGGACGAGGAAGTTTTTCTATGGGTTAATTCCATGATTATTTTGTCCTCATCCATTAATGTCATTGATAATACCTTCTTCTATCCATTCCATTCATCGTGTTCCATTCAGTCTCCTCTTCCACATGTTCCATCCCTCGTGCTCTGTGTCATCCCTTCTACACGGAAAGCCTCAATCACAATAATGTTCCGTGTTTGGAAAATTGTTGGGGCACAAGAGCCGTCATTAACGCTGACTGATGACAGGAGGCCAATTAGAATAATAAGATTAATGGTAACACACAACTTACATGCAATTTTTGGGTTAAAAAAATACCCCCAAACCAAAAGTACAGAGAAGTATATATATATGTATATATATATATATATGT
>NC_091231.1:15099253-15166753 GCF_040958095.1 Procambarus clarkii | reverse complement strand
GCATTGGAATTGAACTGTGTTGTTTACCATACCGTTCATTTCGTGAGTATAAGTATAGATGCCACACCTGTGACAGGTAAAAACGTGCTTTTGAAAAACAGCGCCATCTGTTGCACATAAGAGCAACACACGCTATACGAAATATGTTACTATTCCATATCAATGTTTCCGATTTCATCGATAAATAGAATTTTCATAGATTTATATTTATTTTCATTTTGATTTAATTATTTTGTGTGACATTGTGTTGGAATTGAGCTGTGTTATTTACCATACCGTTCATTTCGTGAGTATAGTTTATTTATTTTTTTTCATTTCGTTTTTTAAATAGTTTTCTTATATTTCAGTGATGGGAACATCAGATCATTTGATGTTCCCAATTTTCTGATGGGAACATAAGATCATTTGGGAATGCATCGAACGAGGGAGTGAGGAATGGTGGGGAGGACGAGGGGACGGGGGAGTGGGGAATGGTTGGGAGGACGAGGGGACGGGGGAGGGGGGAATGGTTGGAAGGACGAGAGGACGGGGGAGGGGGGAATGGCGGGGAGGACTGGGAGAAAACAGGACGGTTGCTGTACCGCACATGCGTTACTGAACCACAGCAACGCGTGGCCGAGTACAGCGAGTTCAAAATAGGACCACTCACCCGCTAACTCGCCCACCACTCACCCACCCACTCACCTACCACTTACTCACCCATCACTCACCCACCACTCACCCACCACTCACCCACCACTCACCCATCACTCACCCATCACTCACCCACCGCTCACCCTGTATCACCTCCTTGCGGGTCTGCCTTACCCTTGTTTGACCATCCCGCGATAGCTTCTTTAATGGGTCACGACCAGCGAGACGTCGTCCAGCAGGTGGTGTACGTCGGTGCGTCTGTGTGGTGAACGTCTGTGCGTCTGTGTGGTCTATGTGAACGTCTGTGTGAACTGCATTAATTCATGAGGTGCACAATAACAACCATTACTAAAGTGGTGCGTAAACACACTGTGATTGTTGTCGTGTTGTGCCGTGTAGTATTACGTTAATGGGTCGTTCATCACAGCACCCAGACTCCCCTCCACCACTGTGTCAAAACAAACAGTAGTGCTTATGAGTAGGAAATAAACAATTGATATTTATTTTATCTGTGTTGCCGTCGATGTGTCACCGATAAAATGTCGAAGGGTTGCTGACCTGGAGCGACAAGTTGATGTATTTATGTGTGTGTGTGTGTGTGTGTGTGTGTGTGTATTTACTATTTGTATTTACTATTTGTATTTACTATTTGTATTTACTATTTACTGGGATCGACGAGTACGAACCCAGAGCGCTGTCCACTCAGCCGCGAGGCCCTTTGTGCGTTTGGGTCCTGGTTCCAGCGTATTGTGCCCACAGCTGAAGGCTTGGGTCCTGGTCCCAGCATGTTGTACCCACACCTGAAGGCTTGGGTTCTGGTCCCAGTGTGTTGTGCCCACATCTGAAGGCTTGGGTCCTGGTCCCAGCATGTTGTACCCACACCTGAAGGCTTGGGTTCTGGTCCCAGTGTGTTGTGCCCACACCTGAAGGCTTGGACCCTGGTCCCAGCGTGTTGTGATAAGGGAGAGAGAGAGTGCGGGCAACACAGCACCTTATAGTTCCTCCCAACACTGAATCATTCAGCCGGAGTGAGGCCAGCAAGCTGGGCTCTCACCAAACTCACAAACTCGCTACCTGTTGGACTTATGGCAATTTAAGTGAGTAAAGGGCGCAGGTAACCTCGCTGAAACATTCCTCTGACCTACGAACTGACAGCGCTACTGTCATGTCAGTTGAGTGCTAATGTTGTCCGGTCATGTTTAGTGGCTGGAGCCGTTTATTGATGTGTAAACTTACTTTTAGGCCCGTTATGACGCACGTCATGTCAATAGAGGTGAGTTCTGATGTACGCTTTTCATGTCTGTCTGACCACTCTTCTGGAACTGGTTTATACCTCAAATGAAATAAATTCACAGGAATTTATTAAAATATGCAGTTTTAACAGAAAGGTAATTAATCAATAATGTGTCGAAGCTTAAGGCAGGATAAGTTATATTTATATATTTAGTGAAATTGACAACAAATAAAGCTATTAGATAAAAAATAATAACTGTTTCCAGTTTGGGCGATGAAAAAAACGCAAAAATAATAGATAAAATTTTGCGTCGTGTTGTGGGTGTATACATGGACCCAGGTCCCTAGGTCACCCCCCGGAGGTCCCCAGGTCGCCCCCGGAGGTCTCCAGGTCACCCCCCCGGAGGTCCCCAGGTCGCCCCCGGAGGTCCCAGGTCGCCCCCCGGAGGTCTCAGGTCGCCCCCCGGAGGTCTCCAGGTCGCCCCCCGGAGGTCCCCAGGTCGCCCCCGGAGGTCCCAGGTCGCCCCCCGGAGGTCTCAGGTCGCCCCCCGGAGATCTCCAGGTCGCCCCCCGGAGGTCTCCAGGTCGCCCCCCGGAGGTCTCCAGGTCGCCCCCCGGAGGTCTCCAGGTCGCCCCCCGGAGGTCTCCAGGTCGCCCCCGGAGGTCCCCAGGTCGCCCCCCCTCCCCTGGAGGTCTAGAAGGGAATATGATTTAAAGTATATATTTATTCTGTTCGGCTCAAAGCGAACGCTCGCAGGCCTGTGAGTGTTCGGTGCTCCTGAAGGTCATCAACCAACAGGGTTGCCAGCCCATACCATTCTACCTCAGATCTTGTGCGGCTGGTAGCTTCGAGGATTCGAACTGTAATGTCCGACAGGGAGGAACGCCTCACGACACCTTGAGCTCCGTATCTGTGAACATTTGTGTATCTCATCCAGTCCGGAACTGTCCGTAACACCGGTTACATCCCCCACTATCCGTGGTCACTGTGGGGCCACGACGCTCACACCAACATTACTGTGCTGACCTCTTGTGCTTGTAGACCACACTATAAAATGTTACATAAACAGACGCTTTTCTGGCCGAGCGGAAGGGCCGAATTTAACTATGGATGTGGTTGGCACTCTCGGCTTGGTGGTGCCTGGTCAGTACTCGGTGCCAGTACTTGTGAGCTGGGGTTATGGGGCATACAAGAGCCTGAGGGACTATGAACCAGGGACCAGACGTCGTCATAGTGGCTGGGGGTCCTGTGTTTATTGCATTATTAGAGTGGGTGCGAGTTTAAGAGAGACTTTAAACAGTGCGTCTGTGTGAGAGGAATCCCAGCCAGTGGTTGCAACTTAATGCAGCGTTTACTGTCTTAAGAGGCACATTAGCGCACTCTTATCGCAGTAAATGTCTCCTTGGCGTGGGGTCGCGCGGTACCTCCTCCCGGAGGCCACTATCCAAAGTGCTGAATTGAAGCAATTTAAAGATTTATGTGTGATCAACTGTGCACAAGAACTTCATGCGGAAGGAAGTAAAAAGAAGAGTAATGACTCAGGGCCGAGTCAGACGCTGAAACGAACCTGCCGTTAACACCAGAATACGCTTGTCTTGCCCCTCAGAGTTACGACGGGGTGACATTAAAAAGAGAGGTAATGAACGGAGGACCTCTAGCCTCTAATGGATGCAGCGGTTCCTGCTGATTCAAGGCACTATACATGTCCCTGGTGGTGGCAGCCGCGGGTATTACTGCCACACTTGAGGGCTCCTCCAGTGTGGAGACACCACGAGGACTTGTAGGCCAGGAGAACGCGGCTCTCACACACCTGTAGACCAAGAGGACGCGGCTCTCACACACCTCTAAACCAAGAGGACGCGGCTCTCACACACCTCTAAACCAAGAGGACGCGGCTCTCACACACCTGTAGACCAGGAGGACGCGGCTCTCACACACCTGTAGACCAGGAGGACGCGGCTCTCACACACCTGTAGACCAGGAGGACGCGGCTCTCACACACCTGTAGACCAGGAGGACGCGGCTCTCACACACCTGTAGACCAGGAGAACGCGGCTCACACACACCTGTAGACCAGGAGGACGCGGCTCTCACACACCTGTAGACCAGGAGAACGCGGCTCTCACACACCTGTAAACCAGGAGAACGCGGCTCTCACACACCTGTAAACCAGGAGGACGCGGCTCTCACACACCTGCAGAGTCATGTAGAGACTTATTGACTCTGGCGGCGGAAACAGAGAGCAAAACAAGTTAGGAGAAAAGAAGAGAACAATCATGGACAAACAGATGATTCAGGATCTCACAATCTATAACTAGTATGACAAACAGAAACGAAAAAACAACAGATTAAGACAATTTCTAAAACAACAAATTAAGACAATGTCTAAAACAACAAAATAAGGAAGTGATTCCTTAAATTTATAGAAGTCGTTAATTTGTTTGTCACTTTTGCATATGATGTTATCTTGCCTGTCATATCTGTATTCAGCCGGTCCTCCTAAGGTTTCCCAACGTCAAAAAAGCTGTCGTATTAATGTTCCCTTATCCTAACCTACTAGAGAACCCAAAACAGAAAACGGGGCATTATGTCAATTTCGCGTGCCGCGAAATTCCATTCTCCAGTACGACAATTTTTGTTCTTAAGTGGATGAATACGTCAAAATGTGACGTTGTGTTAGGAGGGCGGGTTGGCGGGCTTGTGATGTAGTCGTTGTGTTCACTCCTGAGTCATTATTTCCTGACTCTCGTCTCACTGGTGTCAAGTACTGTCCTTTATTTATTCCTAGTATTTATTCCTTTATTTACTGTCCTAGTATTTTCACCTAGTTTGCGGGGGTTGAACTCTGCTCTTTCAGCCCGGCTCTCAACTGTTAATCAATCAACTTTTACTAACTACTACTATTTTTTTCCACACAGCCAGGAAGCAGCCCGTAACAGCTGTCTAACTCCCAGGTACCTATATACTGCTAGATAACAGGGACATCAGCGTGAAAGAAACTCTGCCCATTTGTTTTTGCCGGTCCCGGGAATCGAACCCCGGTCCACATGACTACGTGTCAAGCGTGCTGTCCACACAGCCACCGGCTCGTTGTGCGTGGGTGTGAGTGTGTGTACTCGCCTATTTGTGCTTGCGGTGGGTTGAGCTTTGGCTCTTTGGTCTCGCCTCTACACTGTCAATCAACTGGTGTATAGATTCCTGAGCCTACTGGGCTCTGTCATATCTACATTTAAAACTGTGTATGGAGTCAGCCTCCACCACATCACTGCCTGTGTGTGTGTGTGTGTGTGTGTGTGTGTGTGTGTGTGTGTGTGTGTGTGTGTGTGTCTGTGTGTGTGTGTGTGTGTGTGGCTGCACATATTACCTAACATATCATCAAAACTGCCTCATTAACAACTTTACGCTCGCATCTCGCCCTCCTAAGAACATACTCAGGCCTCCAACTACTTCCTCTCTTAACCAAACGAGGCTCGTCTCCTGACGCCCCCCCCCCCACTCCACGTCATCATATTACCCTTTGTTCTGCCCTTGTTCCAAGCTCCCACTTTCCTTGTTCCAAGCTCCCACTTTCCTTGTTCCAAGCTCTCACTTTCCTTGTTCCAAGTTCCCACTTTCCTTGTTCCAAGCTCCCACTTTCCTTGTTCCAAGCTCCCACTTTGCTTGTTCCAAGCTCTCACTTTCCTTGTTCCAAGCTCCCACTTTGCTTGTTCCAAGCTCCCACTTTGCTTGTTCCAAGCTCTCACTTTCCTTGTTCCAAGCTCCCACTTTGCTTGTTCCAAGCTCCCGCTTTCCTTGTTCCAAGCTCCCACTTTCCTTGTTCCAAGCTCCCACTTTCCTTGTTCCAAGCTCCCACTTTCCTTGTTCCAAGCTCCCACTTTCCTTGTTCCAAGCTCCCACTTTCCTTGTTCCAAGCTCCCACTTTCCTTGTTCCAAGCTCCCACTTTCCTTGTTCCAAGCTCCCACTTTCCTTGTTCCAAGCTCCCACTTTCCTTGTTCCAAGCTCCCACTTTGCTTGTTCCAAGCTTCCACTTTCCTTGTTCCAAGCTCCCACTTTGCTTGTTCCAAGCTCTCACTTTCCTTGTTCCAAGCTCCCACTTTACTTGTTCCAAGTTCCCACTTTCCTTGTTCAGACTCCAGCTGACTGATAATTCTTCGTGGAACTATGAGTCATGATTCATCATGCATTACCGTGATCATTTACGAAACCTGTCCATCCTTCCCGTAAGATTCTGGCTTAGTGTTCATTAAACGGCTGATGAGATCCGCGGCGTGGTTCATAAACTGCTTAATATACATTAAGCCACCATCACTGAGGGGGAAGATGTACAGGCTTCGTATGGTACATGTAAAGGCTTAATGAATACTCGCCCTAGTATTTAATATTTTAGATATCTTATCTGATACCCATTTTCTGTATAGTTTTGATTAGTTACTCTTAGCTCACGTTTCTAAGTAATTTCTGGTCAACGTGAGTTCTTAAGTTGAGGTTAATATTCGTCTTCGCCATCTTTATCTTCCCAGTCACCTTCTCAATCTTACTTTTATTTATATCTTATCTTTTTATACATACTATGCTCTTATCGACCACTTGACCAGTTGCAGGCTGCAGGAGTCAAGATATCATCTGTACTTCACCAGCTGACTTCAGAAGACAAGCTCAGCAAGATAACATTCAACATGATAACAGAGTTAAGCTTCACTGAAGCCACTACTCAGCGTGTCTAGTATATAACAGTCAGCCTTAAAGCTCTCACTTGTGGAAGCTTTCATAGTGTTGCTAATTATTATGGTCACGTTATGTTGTCAATAAATTTATCATATATTCACTTAAATAGCAATTAAGGCAGCTTCAGGAGGGCATAAAGTGCCATGTGCTGTGTGCCAGACTGTGCTCGCGTCAACACGGCACCTGGCAGCCTGTCATGTTGGGTGACACGGCACCTGGCATGGTGTCATGTTGGGTGACACGGCACCTGGCAGCCTGTCATGTTGGGTGACACGGCACCTGGCAGCCTGTCATGTTGGGTGACACGGCACCTGGCAGCCTGTCATGTTGGGTGACACGGCACCTGGCAGCCTGTCATGTTGGGTGACACGGCACCTGGCAGCCTGTCATGTTGGGTGACACGGCACCTGGCATGGTGTCATGTTGGGTGACACGGCACCTGGCATGGTGTCATGTTGGGTGACACGGCACCTGGCATGGTGTCATGTTGGGTGACACGGCACCTGGCAGCCTGGCATGTTGGGTGACACGGCACCTGGCAGCCTGTCATGTTGGGTGACACGGCACCTGGCATGGTGTCATGTTGGGTGACACGGCACCTGGCATGGTGTCATGTTGGGTGACACGGTCATGTAGATGGAGAGAACTTTTATGTTTTATCTCTTTGTCCTGTATTTTTTCTTCTTTACAAAAGCGATCTCGTTTTCTCTTTCTGTATCACCTACTTTCTTACCCACTTACCCCACCCCTTCTTTCTGTAACCCTCCATTTACCCTTTTTTCTATATATATTCCCCCTTTCTCTCTACTATGTCTCTCTCTTTCTCTCCCACTTTCACCTCACTGTACCACTCCTCGCCCCTCTCTCTCTCTCTCTCTCTCTCTCTCTCTCTCTCTCTCTCTCTCTCTCTCTCTCTCTCTCTCTCTCTCTCTCTCTCTCTCTCTCTCTCTCTCTCTCTCTCCCCCCACCTCTCTCTCTCCCCCCCCTCTCTCTCTCCCTCTCTCTCTCTCTCCCTCTCTCTCCCTCCCCCTCTCCCCCCCCTCTCCCTCCCTCCCTCCCTCCCTCCCCCCCCCCTCCGACCAGTTCCTGCTCTCCCCAATCATTTTCCAATCTCCCCCCTCCCCTAACTTTCCTCCTCCGACCAGTTTCCTCCCTACCCTAATCTACTACACGGAGCCGGTTTCCCCTCCCCATCTCCCCCAGTGTCTCCCCTCCCCCCCACCGCCCCAGTGCCTCCCCTACCCCCTTCCCCCCCTCCTCCCCACTCAATAACACGAGGCTCATGCTGTTCATTTACATGTGATTACTCCCTATGTTGTTGAACCAACCCTTCGGTAACGAGGCTGCTTATGCCAGAGTGCCGTTAAGTAATACTTCTGTTATTGGCACTATACACGGCCGTGTTCTGCGTTGTTGTTGGTGCTGGCATTTTGTCACTGATTATGCTGCCGTTTTATATTTAAATTTTTGTTGTCAATTTTATAAGAAATATACAAACCCACACAAATTTGGCTCAGGTTTTCTTCTCGGAGACAGCGAGAGAAGAGAGGGCAAGCGAGAGGGAAGGATAATGAGAGAGGGATGGGTAAAGAGAGAGGAAATTATATCTTGTGATATAATATGTGATTATATCTTGCTGTCTTGGCTAATAAATTATCCAAACTTGTCGCGTGTATTATACTTTTGTACTCACTTTTTTGGCTGCGTTTTGCCTAATTGGTGAAGTTTACCGTGTGATGTTAGGAGTATACTTGGTGAAGCTTACCGTGGGATGTTAGTATACTTGGTGAAGTTTACCGTGTGATGTTAGGAGTATAATCGGTGAAGTTTACCGTGTGATGTTAGGAGTATAATCGGTGAAATTTACCGTGGGATGTTAGGAGTATAATCGGTGAAGTTTACCGTGGGATGTTAGTAAACTTGGTGAAGTTCACCGTGTGAAGTTAGGAGTATGCTTGGTGAAGTTTACCGTGTGATGTTAGGAGTATAATTGAAGTTTACCGTGGGATGTTAGGAGAATACTCCGTGAAGTTTACCGTGTGATGCTTAAGACAAAATTCAATTTTATATATGGAACGTGACCATTTGTATTAATTAACATTGTGTTATGCCAACATTTCTCACAATAAAATATATTCGTACATGTAATTTAATAAAATCATATTGAACAAAGTAATTAGTGTCCACTAATTTAGCTTTTGGGAAAACTTAGTATTTACGTCATAGCCAAAATGCAGTATTTTAAAAGGAAAAATTTAGTAAGGTAATTGGCTGTGACTTGTGTGGCTTAGGTGAGCATGGCTCCTGATTGGCTGGACTGGTAGTAGTGGAGAGATGGTAGTCTCTCCTGATTGGTCTGTAAAAATGTTCTTTCACATAACCTTTCACATAACCATTTCACAAGGGAGCCGGTCGGCCGAGTGGACAGCACGCTGGACTTGTGATCCTGTGGTCCCGGGTTCGATCCCAGGCGACGGCGAGAAACAATGGGCAGAGTTTTTCACCTATGCCCCTGTTACCTAGCAGTAAAATAGGTACCTGGGTGTTAGTCAGCTGTCACGGGCTGCTTCCTGGGGGTGGAGGCCTGGTCGAGGACCGGGCCGCGGGGACACTAAAAAAGACCCGAAATCATCTCAAGATAACCTCAAGATAACCTTATCACTATTCCATGCTGGAAGACATCATCTTGAGACACACACAGAGATCACACTACACTAACGTGATACATCAAATGGAATGGATTGGATTGCTTTGTGTTTTGTACATCATCTTGAGGTTATCTTGAGATGATTTCGGGGCTTACCGTCCCCGCGGCCCGGTCGTCATCCTGGCCTCCTTTTTGCTACACACTCCCAGGAAGCAATCCGTAGAAGCTGTCTAACTCCCAGGTAACTGTTTACTGGTAGGTAATAGGGGGGGGGCATTAGAGTGAAAGAATCATTGCCCATTTGTTTCCGCCTCCACTGGGGATCGATCCCCGGACCCAAGGATTACGAATCCCAAGCGCTTTCCACTCAACCATCAGGCCTGTCATTGAGAGATTTGTGTACTCACCTATTTGTGTTTGCGGGGGTTGAGCTTTGTCTCTTTGGTCCCGCCTCTCAACTGTTAATCAACTGATGTACAGATTCCTGAGCCTACTGGGCTTTATCATATCTACATTTGAAACTGTGTATGGAGTCAGCCTCCATCACATCACTGCCTAATGAAGTGATGTGGTGGAGACTTCCTCCAGATGGTGCTGGTCCAGATGGGAGGGGTTTACAAGGGGATATCGCGAAGCCATTACAACTATATAGCATTGGGGAGTGGTCAGGATAAGGATTTGGGATGGGACGGAGGGAAGAAATGGTACCCAACCACCTGGTGGACGGTCGGATATCGAACGCAGACCGGCATGAAGCTAGACCATCGCTCTACCGTCCAGCCCAAGTGGTTGGACAGTATAACTCTGAATCAACATTAATTTAAATCTGAGCTAGCTTTACCCCTGAAGGCTGTCAGTGGGGGAAACATACACTCATGATTATCATGCAAAAATTGTCAACAGTTCACGGTTTGGTCGGTTGCAAACAGTTACAAACACAAAATAGTGAAAATTAATACTATTGTTGTGACTGAGTGACAGTCACTTTAGTGTGAGGTGAGAGTAACGGTGGTGGCGGCCTCGGAGCATCAGAGCACCAGCAACACTGCACCGGTACTGGCTGGTTGGCTCGTAAATCACCGTGACGAACGACCCCATTATCACATGCTGCAGGTACTGTCAAGGCGGTCACTATGTTGCAACCTGAGGCTTGTGCACGCTGGCTTGACTTAGTCCCGTGCTTAGGGGGTTTATAATATACTCTCTCTCTCTCTGTCTCTCTCTCTTTGTCTCTGTTCCTCTCTCTGTCTCTGTCTCTGTCTCTGTCTCTCTCTCTCTCTCTCTCTCTCTCTCTCTCTCTCTCTCTCTCTCTCTCTCTCTCTGTCTCTGTCTCTGTCTCTGTCTCTGTCTCTCTCTGTCTCTCTCTCTCTCTCTCTCTCTCTCTCTCTCTCTCTCTCTCTCTCTCTCTCTCTCTCTCTCTCTCTCTCTCTCTTCTTGCAATATATTCTTTAATGGACTCTCTTAAGAGCTCCCACACCAATACCTACATAAATATTCCTGTGCTGGAACCATGTGTGACTACTAGTTTAATAAATGGCTTCAGTTCATCAGTGATCGAGAAATGTTAGTACCGGTCTTACATAATGAAACTGGAATATTGGGTATGATGTAGTGGAACATTGGGTATGATGTAGTGGAACATTGGGTATGATGTAGTGGAACATTGGGTATGATGTAGTGAAACATTGGGTATGATGTAGTGGAACATTGGGTATGATGTTGTGGAACATTGGGTATGATGTAGTGGAACATTGGGTATGATGTAGTGGAGCATTGGGTATGATGTTGTGGAGCATTGGGTATGATGTAAAGGAGCATTAGGTATTAGGATGTGAAACACTAGGTATCAAGATATGGAACATTGAAAATGCGAGGAAATAAAAAAATTATGAACACTATGGTGATACAATAGAAATAGTTTCATTAAATAATGGGTATGGTTTGGTGGTAAAGTTAGGTGTGATCTGGTGAAATAATGGGAATGGTTTGGTGAAACAATTATAATACTCTGAACAGAGGTCTCGCTCACCATTAAAACATTAGCAAACTATGTGACAGTTCGTTTATAAACCTCTTTAATGTTATCATTATTTACAACAATTTTCCCTAAATTAAAATTATATTTGAATTACTCGTGTAACGAACTGATTCCTTGAATAAGTTCTTAAAATAATGGAAAGATATAAAATGCCAATGACACTCGTGTAATGGTGATGTATTAATATTAATTAGTGCATAATATAAAGTTTATATGTAATTGAAGTAAATAATTAAATAAATACAGTAACAGAGTACATTTTACTTTGTTACGATTAGTGCGAGATGGCTGTATCATGTCCCATTGTGGATATAAGGTAAAGGGATGTTGCTTTATATAAATGTGTGAGTGTATATAGTAGTAGGCATCCATCAGTCTCAGGAGACTATGGAGTTGCGCTCTGGTTGTCGGTCTGGAGTAGCCTCTCCAGGGCGCAAATCCTGGGTAGGTTGATACGGAGAAGAAGCTGTTACCCAGGCAGCAGGAACGCCCTCTCCATGTAGCCGAAAGTCTCCAATGGAAAGGTTAACACCAATACGATTGGTTCCAGCGCCGTCGCAGGAACTGTGAGCTCCGGAGTTGACCTCGAAGTTGCTGAAGAAGGCACAGGGACTCCAACCCCGGAGACGAACCACCCCAGTAAGGGCAAGAGCGACCCCAGCCTCCTGAAGCAGAGTTTGGTCCGTACGGGCCCCAAGCTCATGCTGTCATCATGTCATAAGGTCATCGTGTGTGAGTGTGTGTGTGAGTGTGAGTGTGTGAGGGCCCGGCGTCCCTAGTACGAGTCGCCTGCTGGTGCTGTGTGAGGGGGAGAGTCTGACCAGGTATACGAGGTCCTCGACCCCGTGCTGGGGCTCCCTCGTGAGGGTGAAATATGAGTGTTGGTTAAATGGGGAAAATAAAGTTAATTAAGTTGTTTCTTGGTGAGAAGTTATAATATTATATAACCTTAAAAAAGACATACCACTTCTGGTTGCGTTTGTAGGGACCCTCGGCCTCGAAGAAGAGGATATGTAGCATCCTTGATGCATTATAAATGAATACAAGCAAAAAATTAAAGTACATATAACTGAAACTCAAAACCACTGCTGGGTGAGATTATATGTGATGTTGTTCAGCACACGGTCAACCAGAGAGGTGTGGGCGTGGGTGGTGTGGGCGTGGGTGGTGTGTGGGCGTGGGTAGTGTGGGCGTGGGTAGTGTGGGCGTGGGTGGTGTGGCGTGGGTGGTGTGGCGTGGGTGGTGTGGGCGTGGGTGGTGTGGGCGTTGGTGGTGTGGGCGTGGGTGGTGTGGGCGTGGGTAGTGTGGGCGTGGGTGGTGTGTGACGTGGGTAGTGTGGGCGTGGGTGGTGTGTGGCGTGGGTAGTGTGGGCGTGGGTGGTGTGGGCGTGGGTAGTGTGGGCGTGGGTGGTGTGTGGCGTGGGTGGTGTGGGCGTGGGTAGTGTGGGCGTGGGTGGTGTGGGCGTGGGTAGTGTGGGCGTGGGTGGTGTGGGCGTGGGTGGTGTGGCTGGCGGCTGACACAGCCCTCCATGCCACACTCTTACGACTTTTGACTCGTTATTGTAAATTGGAAATCCTTGCCTGGTTGTAGCTCTGAATACTAAGATTGTCTTGAACTGGTATTGTGACATTTGCGCTTTCCCTCGCTGTCTGTCTGTCTGTCTGTCTGTCTGTCTCTCTCTCTCTCTGTCTCTCTCTCTCTCTCTCTCTCTCTCTCTCTCTCTCTCTCTCTCTCTCTCTCTCTCTCTCTCTCTCTCTCTCTCTCTCTCTCTCTCTCTCTCTCTCTCTTTTCTCTCTTTTCTCTCTCTCTCTCTCTCTCTCTCTCTCTCTCTCTCTCTCTCTCTCTCTCTCTCTCTCTCTCTCTCTCTCTCTCTCTCTCTCTCTCTCTCTCTGAGTGTCCGAGGAGAGATGACAGTTCCAGGCTGCCTGTATGGGGATATACCCTCAACACAGACGTTGCTTTTTCTTGAGAATGAAGCAATAAAACTGTTTTTAATTACAGAGATTCATGCACTGAGATGATTTCAATGAGCCGGTGATGTGTGTGTGTGTGTGTGTGTGTGTGTGTGTGTGTGTGTGTGTGTGTGTGTGTGTGTGTGTGTGTGTGTGTGTGTGTGTGTATGCGCGCGCTCGCGTGCAGGCATTTGCGTGCATCTTGAGTGCACTCATTAAAGAACTAGCGAGTCTCCAAATAGCGGTCGTCTTAAGAACATAAGAACAAAGGTAACCGCTGAAGGCCTATTGGCCCATAAGAGGCAGCTCCTATTTATACCCACCCAATCCCACTCATATACATGTCCAACCCACGTTTGAAACAATCGAGGGACCCCACCTCCACCACGTTACGCGGTAATTGGTTTCACAAATCAACAACCTTGTAACTGAACCAGTATTTACCTAGGTCTTTCCTAAATCTAAACTTATCCAGTATATACATATTGTTTCGTGTTCTGTCTTGTGTTGATTCTTATAATACCCTATTAATATTCCCTTTGTTGTGTCCATTCATCCACTTGCAAACCTCTATCATGTCACCCCTTACTCTTCGCCTTTCTAGAGAATGCAATTTAAACTTTATTAATCTTTCTTCATATGACAGGTTTCCAATTTAGGGAATTATCTTTGTCATCCTACGCTGGACACGTTCTAGTAAATTTATATCTATTCTATAGTACGGCGACCAAAACTGAACTGTATAATCTAAATGGGGCTTAACTAGAGCAAAATATTGCTGACGAACCACACCAGGAGTCTTGTTAGTAACGCTTCGATTAATAAATCCCAATATCCTATTTGCCTTATTTCGAACACTTATGCATTGATTTTTTTTGGTTTCAAATTCTTACTATTCATAACTCCCAGATCCCTTTCGCAATCCGACTTCGCAATCACAACATCATCTAGCTCGTATCTTGTTACTCTATCATCATTACCTAGCCTCAGAACTTCACATTTGTCAGCATTAAACTGTATCTGCCAATCTTTTGACCATTTCAAATCCCTATTTAGATCGTCTTGAAGTAATTGTGAATCTTTTTCCATGTTTATTTCCCTCCCGATTTTTGTATCATCGGCAAATTTGCAAATATTGCTGCTCAAACCTGAATGTAAATCATTTATATATATTATAAATACCAGAGGTCCCAGGACATAGCCTTGTGGCACTCCACTTGCAACATTTTCCCCACTCTGACGTAACCCCATTCATACTCTGTTTTCATTGGTATAGCCATGCCCTAATCCAACTTAATATAGCACCCCCAATACCATGAGCCTCTATCTTTTTAATCAGTCTTTCATGTGACACTGTATCAAAAGCTTTGCTAAAGTCCAGGTACACAACATCACAATCCTTGCCCCTATCAACTGCCTCAATTAAAAAAAAAATGGGCTTTGAAGCCATCTAGTGAAATAGGTTGTTCAGGGTTTTAGAATTAAAAACATTGTTTTACATCCGGATTGCCAACGACGACTGGTGGACGCCCCAACGACGACTGGTGGACGCCCCAACGACGACTGGTGGACGCCCCAACGACGACTGGTGGACGCCCCAACGATGACTGGTGGACGCCCCAACGATGACTGGTGGACGCCCCAACGACGACTGGTGGACGCCCCAACGACGACTGGTGGACGCCCCAACGACGACTGGTGGACGCCCCAACGATGACTGGTGGACGCCCCAACGACGACTGGTGGACGCCCCAACGACGACTGGTGGACGCCCCAACGACGACTGGTGGACGCCCCAACGACGACTGGTGGACGCCCCAACGATGACTGGTGGACGCCCCAACGATGACTGGTGGACGCCCCAACGATGACTGGTGGGCACACACAGACGAACACGCGTCCACCGCCCTTGTTATTGCCTTGGATTCGAACGCAGGTCGTTTCATATGCGAAGCGAGAAGAGCACATATGATTATGAATTAGCATTAAACCCATGTATGATATGACATTTATAAACATTCAAAGAAACATTTAAATAAAATTTAATACAAATTTTAGCAGCAAGTAAAGCCGTTGATACAATGGAGTCGCAGGAACAGTTTGAGACATGCTGCTCTTTTATGAGGCAATGATTGATGACTAGAAAATGTTATGAAAATGTTATTCACACTCCCGCCTCAGTGTGAATAAGTCAGTTAATAAATCAACATATAAAAATTAAAGCTACAATTGTATTTATTTACAATTCAAATCATGTAAAAAGTAGATGTTGAGCTTCAAACAATACAATTGCAGTGAAAATCCCAGAATTTTAGAAACAAAAAGAAACGAGAATGCGGGAACGAACAAGTTAGTTGACCAGAAAACTCTCGTTTACTCAGAGATCTGTAGGAAAATGGGTTTTTGGCCGAAGTTACTCTAACAATGTCATGTACTGAAGAATGTTACAGAATAACTTTATGTTCCTGAACAATTGTCGTGTTTCCCCTAAACAATTAAGTAGTTTGATAGGCAAGTCTATCATTGAGGAAGTAACTTAGTAAAGTTTAGGAATTGAATGACCCAGAATGATCAATTTAAACTTCTGAGGCACGGAATAATGCAGAGAGAGACAGGCAGACAGACAGACAGACAGAAAGGGAAGGGCATCCTAAAAGTTACACTTGAACAAGGAAGGCATATAAAACAAAAATAGTGTTGATGACAAGACCACACACTAGAATGTGAACACTAGAATTCACAATCGACTTGAGAATGGTCCAGGACGGACCGAAACGTCGTCGTCCCTTCACATTCTAGTGTGTGGTCTGGTCATCATACCTTAGCCACGTTATTGTGACTCATCGCCTGCAAAAATAGTGTTAAAAAACTCCAAATAAAAGCGGTGGCTATTTGAAGGTAAAGGCTACATTCCAGTTCCTATTGGCTACCACTGTCTCCTGTGTTTCTTGATGTCTTAAACTACATAATATTACTGTATTTCACCACCTCTCCACTGCGACTCGTAATCCCAACAGAACATAAGCAAATTAACATAATGTATCCCGTTTATCCAACACTCGGTGTTCAACGACGATCCCTCGAACGAACGACTCGGGTTTTGTAATGTTTAAATTTGAGCCACAGCGACATGACGAGGCAGAAGACTGTCTGGTTACCTCGAACGAGTACCCGGCAGCCACAGATTCACCGCCAGAAAAACCACATTACTTCGTGGTAGAAGATTGTCTCGTGTTTACAACGTGAGTGTGTACATGTATCTGCTGCATTCTCCTGCATATGCGGTTGTCTTCCCCCGGACACGTATTTGGTGGAGGACCCGTAAACACAAATTTCATCAGCATCCATGGCCATTCATGCCCCCCAAGCTCTCCCGGCTGGGGAATTACACACACACACACACACACACACACACACACACACACACACACACACACACACACACACACACCACACACACACACACACACACACACACACACTGTTTCTATCTCTGAGGGCATGACAAACGGGCTAACATCTACCTCCCCATAACGCTTCCACGTTACCAAGATGGTAACTCATCTACTTGTCTACCTCTAGGTTACTACTAGGTGAAGACGGTCGTGATGTGAGGCCTCGATATAAACATAAAGTATACACATACACAGGCTTCCTGTCCCCCAAGATAATGAACTATATTCGGAAGCGATAAGATGAAGAACATGATGTTCTTCAACCTGTCTAGGAGGTTGAACCATTAGGATTTTTATTATTATTATTTATTTTGTGTTTTACCACAGACGTGGCCACACATTTACAATGCTAACCAACACACATACCTGTTCTTCTGTGCTCCATGGAACCGTAAAGTGGAAGAGAACAGTACACACTGTTCAAGCCTGCACGGGGAAAAGTTTATACTAATTGGACGTCATTGCATTAGACGTCTGAACCCCCATTCCATTTTTAACTTTCTCATTCTCTTTTCTTTCTTCTATTTTTACGCAGCATTGTGTTGAGGGTTGAGGCGTGTCCAGTGAGGTGTGTGTGGCATAGAATGAAGCGAGACGCTGTTTATGAACATATTTATCTGTTATGGCTCATGAATAACATAAAGTATACCCCTCCCGCCTGGGGTTCTATTATGGTAGCCTGGAGTATACCCCCCTGGTGCACTAGTATGGTAACCTGGAGTATACCCCCCTGGTGCACTAGTACGGTAACCTGGAGTATACCCCCCTGGTGCACTAGTATGGTAACCTGGAGTATACCCCCCTGGTGCACTAGTATGGTAACCTGGAGTATACCCCCCTGGTGCACTAGTATGGTAACCTGGAGTATACCCCCCCTGGTGCTCTAGTATGGTAACCTGGAGTATACCCCCCCTGGTGCACTAGTATGGTAACCTGGAGTATACCCCCCTGGTGCACTAGTATGGTAACCTGGAGTATACCCCCCTGGTGCACTAGTATGGTAACCTGGAGTATAATCCCCTATAGAGGGGAGCCGGTCGGCCGAGCGGACAGCACGCTGGGCTTGTGATCCTGTGGTCCTGGGTTCGATCCCAGGCGCCGGCGAGAAACATTGGGCGCAGTTTCTATCACCCTATGCCCCTGTTACCTAGCAGTAAAATAGGTAAATGGGTGTTAGTCAGCTGTCACGGGCTGCTTCCTGGGGGTGGAGGCCTGGTCGAAGACCGGGCCGCGGGGACACTAAAAAGCCCCGAAATCATCTCAAGATAACCTCAAGATAACCCCTGGTGCACTAGTATGGTAACCTAGAGTATACTCCCCCCCCCCCCCCCTGGAGTATACCCTCCTGAAGGACTTCCTCTTCCATTCGGTATCTCGGGTTGTGACTCTCGGTGGAGCTGTGGCTGGTGGACAGTGTGGAATATAGTGTATATGTAGATTGAATAATGTGTTTAGCTCATAGCTGTGTTTAGATTATCCCGGTGTCCCTTGCCAGTTTGGCGGACTCATTTCTGAAGACCTGGTGCATGCTAATGACATATCTGATTTATACATTTGAATATATCTATACTGAGACATGTTGACATTCAACATCTGATATACTAAGCTCAACATCTCCTATGAAAGCAACACAGTGATGTAATATAATTAGATCTGGTTAATGCAATATTTGCTCTAAGGTCGAGCAGCAAGGCAGGGTATAGAGCTGCGGCCCAGCAAGGCAGGGTATAGAGCTGCGGGCCAGAAAGGCAGGGTACAGAGCTGCGGCCCAGCAAGGCAGGGTATAGAGCTGCGGGCCAGCAAGGTAGGGTATAGAGCTGCGGCCCAGCAAGGTAGGGTATAGAGCTGCGGCCCAACAAGGCAGGGTACAGAGCCGCAGCCCAACAAGGCAGGGTACAGAGCCGCAGCCCAACAAGGCAGGGTACAGAGCCGCAGCCCAACAAGGCAGGGTACAGAGCCGCAGCCCAACAAGGCAGGGTACAGAGCCGCAGCCCAACAAGGCAGGGTACAGAGCCGCAGCCCAACAAGGCAGGGTACAGAGCCGCAGCCCAACAAGGCAGGGTACAGAGCCGCAGCCCAACAAGGCAGGGTATAGAGCTGCGGCCCAACAAGGCAGGGTACAAAGCCGCGGCCGAGCAAGGTAGTGTATAAAGCTGCGGCCCAGCAAGGCAGGGTATAGAGCTGCAGCCCAGCAAGGCAGGGTACAGAGCCTCGGCCCAACAAGGCAGGGTATAGAGCCTCGGCCCAGCGGCAGAGTTCTGAACGAGTCGTTATCCAAAATACACTTTTTCCGTTCGGTCGTTAAATATTTCAGTGTCAAATTTGCCTTTTTGGTCAATTTTATATTTTGTTGTTGTTATGGAAAGTGAGTTAGAAAATTATCTGTACCGCGTAAATTTGTGTTTTAAAATATATTGCTTAAATGTTATTTTAAACCTTCCCACCTCTCTCTCTCTCTCTCTCGTCTTTTATAATATGATTAGTTAGGGAAAAACGACTGATGTTTGGATTTATATATAAATTCAAACAGAATCTGTATTTTTTATACGTGGAATAGTTTGAGTCCACGTAAATATTGAGTTTTCATTTATAAAAAGTATTTGGCAACATGAATAATTACTTAAGCTGAACATTAGTTCAATATTTTATAAATGTTTCCTACCGAGGGAATCGTGACTGATATGTAATTGTCAAGTGGTAAAACAAAATATTAATGGGTTTATATAACAAAACTATTATCAGTGTCGCGGAGTTATTAACACCGAAGAGTTATGTTTAATGATACAGGCCTCGATGGGTCGAGCCAAGTCCAAATTCAGATTTTTTTTTGCCCCAACCCGTCCTCGACTCGAGTCCATTCCATCCAGCGGTCGACCCCCACAAACGGATTTATAAATTTGTACATGCTGTTCGTTCAAAATGGGAATTTTCTCATATATAAATTAATATTATGATGTATTAGATTATTGTGCATATATATATAGGCATAGATTAGGTTAGGTTAGATTAGGTTAGGTTAGGTGTTTAGGTTCTGTTGGCGATTATTTGTGTTTGTAGTACGTGGGTGAAGCATTTACAGCTAGTGTGGTGGTGATAGTGATGGAGGCTGGTGTGGTGGTGAGAGTGATGGAGGCTGGTTTAGTGATGATAATGGAGGCTGGTGTGATGATGATAGTGATGGACGCTGTTGTGGTGTTGATAGTGATGGTAGTCGCTTCTCAACAATAAATCGAAAAAAATCCAATATCATTATTAATTATATCTACAAAAATATATTTTATATTGTCGTTATCGACAGAAACTATAATTTTAGCTATACTTCCTTTAACTATATTTGATTGGAATCAATACATATAAATCCTGTTGACAATAGTACCAAGAATATACCAGACAATATAGGTATATACTCAACCTGAATTAACCAATACCCAGAAAAGTGTGTGTTTACTCACCTAGGATAAACTCGTACTCACGAAAGGTGTAGCTACACTCGCCTAGCAATATACTAAAAAAGGAAACTACATTGACATAGGGTAAACACACACATAGACACACTTACCTATGCCCATCTACGATGAAACAACACACACAGGAAAGCATGGGAGAGGGAAAACAGTTTGGTCCAAAATTTCAAGAATAACTCCTCAATAAACTCACTTCAGAATTACATAATGATACTAAACGGCCCATTGAGATAATTACCTCTCAGTATAAATATAATGTAATGAGACAATACAAATTAAAGTAATAGGACTGGAGCTCAGTTGGACTTTGTCATGCAGATTACTTTTGTCGGACTTAATCTCCTCCCTTCCCTGAGAGCAGTGTGCGGCGCCCACTCGAAATATTCTACTGGTATATATATTCTAATTATCCAAAGGATGTTTTGGATAATTTTGGGATTATTATTATTTCCGCTATCATCCTTGTGTTGTATTTTTTATCTGTTATAAATGATTTTTATTGTTTAATTATTTATTTGAAAGTCAACTGTTAATTTGGTTATATTAATATAGATGTACGTTTTATCTATACAATTAATATGTCACAATTAATATTTCCATTAATATTATTATAACAAAAAACTTAATCCTGATCATGGAAATAATGTAATTTTGTAATTACACAACGGGGATTACAGATGGCGCCTGATTGATCATTACTCAAACGGATAAACCACTCGCCCTTGGCTCTTGGACTGGATTGTAACGGTCAAACTGTTAACAGACTTCTTCCCCCCCATCCTCCCCTAACCCCCCCCCCCCACCCTTTGCCCCTCACCCCATCCTCCTCAACGGCTGTCCAATGTGTTGACACAGGATGAAGCTTCAGGTTTCAATCCATTACTTTTTGAGTCAGGTCCCTCAATAGGACTCCTTCATAGGACTTCACAGCTACTTTCCCAGGATATTTCATTACTTAATGGGATTATCATTCACCAGATACAGGCGCAAGTGGACCAATACTGCTGCTAAGGTTTCCTTTACTCGTCTTTTGAGCCTGTTTACGCCAGCGATAAATAACCTCTCATGGCAGTATGCAGCACAGGATTAAATTAGACAGGACTGCACAAGACAGTGCTACACTAGACAGTACTACACTAGACAGTACTACACAAGACAGTAATACACAAGACAGTACTACACAAGACAGTGCTACACTAGACAGTACTACACAAGACAGTAATACACTAGACAGTACTACACAAGACAGTACTACACAAGACAGTACTACACAAGACAGTGCTACACAAGACAGTAATACACAAGACAGTAATACACAAGACAGTACTACACAAGACAGTACTACACTAGACAGTACTACACTAGACAGTGCTACACAAGACAGTACTACACAAGACAGTACTACACAAGACAGTACTACACAAGACAGTACTACACTACACAGTACTACACAAGACAGTGCTACACAAGACAGTACTACACAAGACAGTACTACACGTATATATAAATAAATAACATCTCCACATACTCCTGTAACTATTAACAAAGTCACATGAAGTAAACAAAAATTACTAATAATATTGACCATAAATGAAAGTTGAAATTTTGTGGGAATATTGTCCCTTAAATTGGATGTATATATTGTCACTGTTGCCCCGTAGAGTGGCTCCTCATGCTGAGCAGATTACTCAGGATGTTGTGATGTTGATCACAACACTGTAACAATCACAACATTAACTACAGGAAACACTTGACTATGTATTGTGTTGTTATTGTGACTCTCTTGTGTAATATATCTCCCAATTATAAGTGTACAACATTTATGAATACTCTGATTTGATTTGGTTAGAGAAAATTGATGTTGTTGACCAAACCACACACTAGAAAATGAAGGGACGACGACGTTTCGGTTCGTCCTGGGCCGAAACGTGTGTGGTTTCTTGTGTGTGATTTGGATAACATATTTCAGCCACGTTATTGTGACTCCTCGTCTGCAAAATTGATGTTCGAGCCAAAATTGGGTTTGAATAACAGAGAACAAATTCTTAACAGGTTCGTTCAAGAGTTCACACCCCGCATCACCTTGTGTGAATGGTCGCCACCGGTGAGGTGTTCGAGACATGTCCGGGTAACATACAGAAATCCCATTAACGTGTCCACCTACAACCGAATTTACACTGAAATCCGGTTGTGTGTGGATTTGTACACCGTTGACTTGTACAGGTCAGCGATAGTCAGGTGGTAGATTATGCAGCTTGTTAATGCATTGGTTGTAGGTTCACGCCCTAATATATATATATATATATATATATATATATATATATATATATATATATATATATATATATATATATATATATATATATATATATATATTATATATATATATATATATATATATATATATATATATATATATATATTATATATCTCACGTTAATGAGTTCTGTGAGAAACATTATTTTCTGCAGTACGCTAAAAGACCCAATTTACATCAGATTGGAGGTTTGTCGTGTCTTCTATACTGTCTACTCGCATGAAAATCTTAGTGTCATGTGCGAAGGGTGATACAGAACTATAGTTTGAATCTTTGTCTCTGAAATGAGGATGAGGAAAAGTACCGGAGCGAGTATGGCACATTGAGAACTGAGCTTTTCACTGTGGATGATCCGGATTTTACTGTGTTGACTATTACACTCTGTGTTCTGTTCGTTAGGAAGTTAAAGATCCATCTCCCTACTTTGCCAGTAATTCCTTTTGATCGCATTTTGTGCACAATAACACCATGGTCACATTTGTCGATAGCTTTTGCAAAGTCTGAGTATATCTGCGTTTCGCTTATCATCCATGGCACCTAAGACCATGTTATAGTGATCAAGCAAATGTGTGAGTAGAGGGATCGAGCGCCCTGTTCTGAACTCGTGTTGACCAGGGTTATGTAGATGTTGTGAGTACATGGGATTTGTAATCATACTTCTCGGCACTCTTTCAAAGATTTTTGTGTGTAAATTTAAAGCTATTGGTCAATAATTTTGGCATCTGCTTTACTACATCCGCTGTGAAGTAGCGCGATCTCCGCTGTTTTAAGTATGCCAGGGATGACACTGGTATCTAGGCTCTGTCTCCAAAATAGCATACATACAGCATACAGATGCCTGGCAGGCAGCATACAGATGCCTGGCAGGCAGCATACAGATGCCTAGCAGACAGCATACAGATGCCTGGCAGGCAGCATACAGATGCCTGGCAGGCAGCATACAGATGCCTGGCAGGCAGCATACAGATGACTGGCAGGCAGCATACAGATGACTGGCAAGAATCACACAGCATCTGTGAACAAATGTGTAAAGGAGGAGGAGCCAGCGGCGACTAGCCCGGCGCTCAGGTACACCAAGACTCAGTTATTTCTTTGGTATAAATTATTCTGTGCAACAGGCAGCTGGTACTTCATACCTCACACCATTGGTTGTTACTGTAGCTGTTTCATGCCACTAAACCAATTGGTGTAGCAGGATACAGCTGCCTCAGAGCACACAACCACTGGGTGTAGCAGGATACAGCTGCCTCAGAGCACACAACCACTGGGTGTAGCAGGATACAGCTGCCTCAGAGCACACAATCACTGGGTGTAGCAGGATACAGCTGCCTCAGAGCACACAATCACTGGGTGTAGCAGGATACAGCTGCCTCAGAGCACACAACCACTGGGTGTAGCAGGATACAGCTGCCTCAGAGCACACAATCACTGGGTGTAGCAGGATACAGCTGCCTCAGAGCACACAACCACTGGGTGTAGCAGGATACAGCTGCCTCAGAGCACACAACCACTGGGTGTAGCAGGATACAGCTGCCTCAGAGCACACAACCACTGGGTGTAGCAGGATACAGCTGCCTCAGAGCACACAACCACTGGGTGTAGCAGGATACAGCTGCCTCAGAGCACACAACCACTGGGTGTAGCAGGATACAGCTGCCTCAGAGCACACAATCACTGGGTGTAGCAGGATACAGCTGCCTCAGAGCACACAACCACTGGGTGTAGCAGGATACAGCTGCCTCAGAACACACAACCACTGGGTGTAGCAGGATACAGCTGCCTCGTTGCCAATCTGGCGCTTGGTAGTATCACGGTGCTTGTGGATAATTACATGTTTAATGGCTCATTATGCGAACCCTTTGAGAATGTAACGACACGACTGCTCCGTGTTGATGGCTCGCATTACCTGGGAGATTGTTGCACGTGGCTCCCACGGTGTACACGACCAGGGGAGTATGGGGGAGCACCAGGGTCTGGCAGGGGTGCATGGGGGAGCACCAGGGTCTGGCAGGGGTGCATGGGGAGGACTAGGGTCTGGCAGGGGTGCATGGGGAGGACTGGGTCTGGCAGGGGTGCATGGGGAGGACTAGGGTCTGGCAGGGGTGCATGGGGAGGACTAGGGTCTGGCAGGGGTGCATGGGGAGGACTAGGGTCTGGCAGGGGTGCATGGGGAGGACTAAGGTCTGGCAGGGGTGCATGGGGAGGACTAGGGTCTGGCAGGGGTGCATGGGGAGGACTAAGGTCTGGCAGGGGTGCATGGGGAGGACTAGGGTCTGGCAGGGGTGCATGGGGAGGACTGGGGTCTGGCAGGGGTGCATGGGGAGGACTAGGGTCTGGCAGGGGTGCATGGGGAGGACTAGGGTCTGGCAGGGGTGCATGGGGAGGACTAGGGTCTGGCAGGGGTGCATGGGAGAGGACTAGGATCTGGCAGGGGTGCATGGGGAGGACTAGGGTCTGGCAGGGGTGCATGGGGAGGACTAGGGTCTGGCAGGGGTGCATGGGGAGGACTAGGGTCTGGCAGGGGTGCATGGGAGAGGACTAGGGTCTAGCAGGGGTGCATAGGGAGGGCCAGGGTCTGGCAGGGGTGCATGGGGAGGGCCAGGGTCTGGTAGGGGTGCATGGGGAGGGCCAGGGTCTGACAGGGGTGCATGGGGAGGGCCAGGGTCTGGTAGGGGTGCCTGGGAGAGGACCAGGGTCTGGCAGGGGTGCCTGGGGAGGGCCAGGGTCTGACAGGGGTGCATGGGGAGGGCCAGGGTCTGGTAGGGGTGCCTGGGGGAGCACCAGGGTCTAGCAGGAGTGCATGGGGAGGGCCAGGGTCTGGCAGGGGTGCATGGGAGAGCACCAGGGTCTGGCAGGGGTGCATGGGGAGGACTAGGGTCTGGCAGGGGTGCATGGAGAGCACCAGGGTCTGGCAGGGGTGCATGGGAGAGCACCAGGGTCTGGCAGGGGTGCATGGGAGAGCACCAGGGTCTGGCAGGGGTGCATGGGAGAGCACCAGGGTCTGGCAGGGGTGCATGGGGAGGGCCAGGGTCTGGCAGGGGTGCATGGGGAGGGCCAGGGTCTGACAGGGGTGCACGGGGAAGGACCTGATTTTATACAAAAAAAAAAATAAACATTGAGAGGACACAAGAAAAAGTTCGGTTCCCAGAGGCTGTAGATTTCCTCGAACTCTCCGACGCCGGGCAGGAACCGAGGATGCAGCGGGCATTCCCCCTCTGGATCGCGACACTGAGTCGTTGAAAGAAAAAACTTGCCGCTCTAGGGTCTCTTGTAGTGTCAATGAGCTTGGAACCAAGATTCTTTATATATATATATATATATATATATATATATATATATATATATATATATATATATATATATATATATATATATATATATATATATATATAATGTTGTACCTAGTAGCCAGAACGCCCTTTTCAGCCTACTATGCAAGGCCCGATTTGCCTAATAAGCCAAGTTTTCCTGAATTATTATATTTTCTCAAATTTTTTTCTTATGAAATGATAAAGCTACCCATTTCATTATGTATGAGGTCAATTTTTTTTATTGGAGTTAAAATTAACGTAGATATATGACCGAACCTAACCAACCCTACCTAACCTAACCTAACCTATCTTTATAGGTTAGGTTAGGTTAGGTAGCCAAAAAGGTTAGGTTAGGTTAGGTTGGTTAGGTAGTCGAAAAAACATTAATTCATGAAAACTTGGCTTATTAGGCAAATCGGGCCTTGCATATTAGGCTGAGAAGTGCGTTCTGGCTACTAGGTACGACATATATATAATTATATATATATATATATATATATATATATATATATATATTATATATATATATTATATATACAGTATATATTATATATATATTTATATATATATATATTTATATATATATATATTTATATATATATATATATATTTATATATATATATATATATATATATATATATATATATATATTTATATATATATATATATATATATATATATATATAATATAATATAATATAATATTATATACTTAATTATGGATGTAGAGAGCATAGAGAGTATTGGAATTGATGTCTGAGGACTGTCTGGACCAGACATTGAGCACTTGGAGGTCTTGAGGTTCCAGAGTATTGGACAATTGAATCTGGAGGCGGCATGACAACAGTTCAGACCAGGAGCTCCGTGTCGGTCACGTCTCTCTCTCTCTGTCCACACACACACACACACACACACACACACACACACACACACACACACACACACACACACACACACACACACACACACACACACAACTCCAGTGATGCAGGTGTGTCAGCGGTGCACCATATTCGGGTCACGTGTGTTGAAAAGATCCTCTGATCGACCCCCTTCCCCCTCCCTTCCCTTTCCCATATCTGTGGCAGTGTGTGTGCCGGCTCCTCTTCCATCAGCTCCTGGAGAGGCGAGGACAGAAACTGAGAAAGGGGTAAAGGGTAGGAAAAGGGAGGAGAGAAGTACGGATAAGGAGATATGTGGGAAGAGGAAAGGTTGATATTCATTATTTTGGGAGGTAAAAAAAAATTTGATTTGTCAGACACAGGAGTAAAATGTTTTAGAAGTGAAGTTAGCAGAAGCCTGAGGAGCTGGGCGGGACTTGTGTAGGTGGTAGAGGTGAGTAACGTGTCTGGAGGGGATGGGAGAGGTGAGTGACGGAGGCTGGAGGTGATGGGAAAGGTGAGTAACGGAGGCTAGACGGAATGGGAAACAGAGTTTCTTCAGGCGCGTCACAGGAAGGAAGACTACCGTCTGCGACGCTCACAGACTAAGCAGGCATCAAGTATCTTGATGAACACAACCTTTAAACAAAAAATCTGTCCATAGCCTCCAGAACTCCCCCTCTCAGGAAATATCTTCAGGTGAATACTCAGGAAAACACATGTAAAAGACATTCCTTCATTTGCCTGCTAATTTTTGGGATAATTCTTGGATAAAGTTTGGGACGAAACTTGGCAAGAAATGTATTTTTGTTGATAGAATAATTGGAGAGAGCAGGAGAGTAGGATGGGTCTCGCCAGAGCCTTCCACGGCAGAATGTTATTAATACTGAGAAATAACATGGCATGGAATAGCACACGACCCTGGATTTATTTCCTCTGAAGCTTGACGGGTGATAAGACAGAATTCACATGTGATTTGCCTGTGACGGCTTTCGAGAAATTTTACCCCAGACTCTGCGAATCTTCCTTTCTGCCCATCCTAAGTTATTCCAATCTCTGGCCCTTAGTGTGTTATTGCTGCAGTATGTGTTCCCGGGCCCGCCTGTTGCTGCTGGCCATCGTCCTCTGTATTTCTGCTATTCAAATCACTTTATACGTGGCTGGTCTGTTGTTTCAACAGTCTTGGAGATACGTTTGTTATTCCAGTTCTGGTGACTGTGACTGGACTGTTGTGTCTCGGACTGAGAGCCAGTCTCATGAGCCAATTATCTTTTGTCCGTGAGCGGAATGTGATTTACTTTATCTGTTCTTTATTTCCAATTCATTGTTATTTTCTGTTGGCCGAGCTCTCTCCCGAGTACTTCTCAACACCTCTCCGGTACGAGTTATGCTATCGCAACGCAGTGCGCACGTGTTGTGATGCGCAGGCGTGACGGTGCTCAGGCGTGACGGTACACAGGCGTGACGTTGCACAGGCGTGACGGTGCACAGGCGTGACGGTGCACAGGCGTGACGGTGCGCAGGCGTGACGTTGCACAGGCGTGACGTTGCACAGGCGTGACGTTGCACAGGCGTGACGGTGCGCAGGCGTGACGGTGCACAGGCGTGACGTTGCACAGGCGTGACGGTGCGCAGGCGTGAGGGTGCACAGACGCTGTGCGCAGACCACCGGTTCCCTTGGCAGAACATTTCACCGCCATCACTCCCTGTGTCGGTGTTAATATTCAGTTCAGCAGCTGGAGGCCGACTGGTCCTCGTGAGCTTCCCGGACACTTTACCTCTCGTTCCTGAGTCATAAACTCTCCAAACTTACCAACACTTACTTCTGCCACCACTTCTGCCACCACTCCTGCCACCACTTCTGTCACCACTTCTGCCACCACCAACATGCTCGGGTATTCAATCCAGTTAAATAATGCAAAGAAAACGCAAATCTTTATTATGACATTATATTATGTTGATGAACAGCTCAACAATTACAGAAACGTATTTATTTCACAGGGGCTATTGGGAAATTGTTATTATATAAAATTAATCTAGAGTAACAATCAGATTATATATATATAGGGTGAAATTGAAGCCACCCGTGGACCACGTGAAACCTCTCTCACTAATAATAATCTAATTGAACAACGGACCAAATTCGCCCGCCGGATTAACCCTCAAAAATACGGATTTGTCACTAAAAATCTGGATTCCGGAGAGGGACGCGAGGAAATCCGGATTGTAACACACAACCGGTTACCCCGGTCAGGCCTCTGATGAGCGGCGGGTGAATAACAGCTCCTGTCTTGTAGGTAAAGTTTACACTGTCACAGAGAGAGTATGAGGGATGGGGAGTATGAGGGAGGGGGAGTATGAGGGAGGAAGAGTATGAGGGAGGGGGAGTATGAGGGAGGGAGAGTATGAGGCAGGGAGAGTATGAGGGAGGAAGGATTAACAACATCGGTCCTTTTCAGGAGTAAAACCAGCAGGGGTTGTGAGGCTCCGGCAGGGGTTGTGAGGCTCCGGCAGGGAGTTGTGACGCTCCGGCAGGGAGTTGTGACGCTCCGGCAGGAGTTGTGACGCTCCGGCAGGAGTTGTGACGCTCCGGCAGGGGTTGTGACGCTCCAGCACGGGTTGTGACGCTCCGGCTGGCGAGAAGTTAGACTCTGAATTAATAACTCGGGTGAACGCGGCTCCACACCACGGATAATTATTCTCTGATTGTGTGTATTCAGGTGGTGGTGGTGGTGGAAGATCACACCTTGGTGGTGATTGTGGTGGTGGTGGTGGTTCTGGTGGTTGTGGTGGTGGTGGTGGTGGTGCTGGCGGAGATTTCTGTCGTCCCATTTGCATGACTGACGAGGAAAAGCATCTAAGTTGTAATATTCCATTACAATGCGGATCGCTTTTAACGCGATGCGATCTCATTACAGAGGTCCCAACTGCCATCAAAGAGAGTAGTCGTTCAACCGCGAGGTGTCGTCAAGCACAGTGTTAATATTATGCAGGTTTTATTCATCTTGGAGTTCTATCACTCTGAAATTCAATTAAAATATTGCCATGAATCGTGTCCAGAGCTTTGAAATTAATCTTTCCGGGTGACAGGGGTCAGGAGCCGTCTGTTATGGTAATTAATGTTCCAACAATTTATTCATGATCGAGGCTGACATTGAACTCAGCACTGATTCTGTACTTATTCAGTACTGATTCAGTACTGATTCAGCACTATTTCAGTATTGATTCAGCACTGATATAGTATTGATTCAGTACAGATTCAGGTCCAGCCTCTCAACTGTCAATCAACTGATATACAGATTTCTGAGCCTACTGGGCTCTATCATATCTACATTTAAAACTGTGTAATATATTTGATGTGCGAGTTACAGAGCGCCATACAGCCTTTTCCAGCTTGGTGATGGGCTTCCCTGTTTGAGCTCAGTTCAACTTTGACCTCAACTTCAAGAGCTCAGTTTGCTAGTCACATTGGGGCGCACAGCCAGCCTGGGGCCAGTTTAACGAAGCAGTTACGCAAGCACATACGAACCTGTACATCTTTTCTCAATCTTTGGGGGGCTTTGTTTACAATTATTAAACTGTTAATGAACTCTGAAGCACCAGGAGGCTGTTTATAACAATGACAATAGTTGACTGGGATGTTTTCATGCTTGTAAAATGTTTAATAAATGCAACTAAAGCCCTGAAAGATTAAGGAAAATTTTTTACGTTCGTAAGTACTTGCATAACTGCTTCGTGAATCTGGCCCCTAGTCTTCCCCGTGAGGAGTGGGGTAAGACTAACAGTTGCCTGTGCTGCAGAAACCTGAGCAGTGGGCACTGCTCAGGGCCTGCTGGCCCCCCATGAACACCACTCCTCCTGTAAGGTTACCAATTAGGCCGGCTCAACTGCAGCAGTCAAATGCTCTTCTATCGTTGAGTGGTCTAGTCTTAGTTCAGGATTAATTGGTCATAATCGTGTCCAATAACAATTTGGTAAGTAAAGGTTGGATAAGACCAAACTCAATTATAAAATATACGAACATTTACTGAAACAATTGTACACTCGCCTGGAGGCGAACCATATGTGAGGACAGGAAAATATTGGCAACACTGTCAGTGAATTTTGATTGCAAATAAAAACACCGTTCATAGTACTGTTACTGTGAGCCTTGTACCGTCCTCCAGCACACCGGTCATAGTACTTATTACTGTGAAAACTTTACCGTCCTCCAGCACACCGCTCAGGGCACAGTTACTGTGAGCCTTGTACCGTCCTCCAGCACACCGCTCATAGTACTTATTACTGTGAATACTGTACCGTCCTCCAGCACACCGTTCATTGTACTTATTACTGTGAAAACTTTACCGTCCTCCAGCACACCGCTCAGGGCACTGTTACTGTGAACCGTGTACCGTGCTCCAGCACACATACAGAAGCTTCGTCTTCAACACACAATGTCCCCCAAACATCAAGACAGGATACTAATGACTAAAAGTGAATATAAAAACATGTAACGTGTCTCTCAGGCGAGTACTCGAGCAGCAGTAACCCCAGAGTCTAAGTTATCTTCTTTACAGAGTTTCTCTCACTTAATTTAACATTACGTTACTCTCTTTTATAAATGGTTGTTCTGGCTTTCTGATTAAAGGAGAAGAAATGCATATTCAATTATACCATCAAGTATATATATATAATATATATATATAGATATATATATATATATATATAGATATATATATATATATATATATATATATATATATATATATATATATATATATATATATTATATATATATATATATATAAATATATATATATTTATATATATTATATATATATAAATATATTTATATATATAAATATGCTCCGAAAAGGGAGCAGCGATAAAACAGTTTATTAAATGTAGATACATATCACCCTTCTGACAGGATGACTATACCATTATTCCAGTGATTACTGAATTAACTTTCTTATTTCTAGTGAGTGGGTATATTTTATATTTATATATATATATATATATATATATATATATATATATATATATATATATATATATATATATATAAATATAAAATATACCCACTCACTAGAAATAAGAAAGTTAATTCAGTAATCACTGGAATAATGGTATAGTCATCCTGTCAGAAGGGTGATATGTATCTACATTTAATAAACTGTTTTATCGCTGCTCCCTTTTCGGCAGCCTGTTGTGGTTCGTAGATGACCAGCAGGGCGTCCCCTTGCCTTCTGGAGATCCCCTTCAACATCCTGGATGGTGTCACAGCCGTAGACCTTGTTCAGTTCTCACGACGAGTCAGACGACTGCTGGCCTCCTTGACTTCCACAGTCAGTACCACTCTACTCCACCAGCCTCCTTGACCACAGCCAGTACCACTTTGCTCCGACAGGTACAACCTTCCTCCTGCTGAAGTTCACCTGACGTGACGAGTTCCATGAGAGGCGACCAGGACCCCGGACTCCTGTCGCTCCCCCACTGGTCGTCCACCACCTCCCACACACCAGCGTGTATCTGGGGGCCACTCCCCACCAGGGCTACCTGCCTGCTGGAGGACCGTTGACCAGGACTACCTCTGTCTTCTTCAGGTTGCGCCAAACCCAGGGGCAGCTCGCGGGTCCTTCCTCTGACCTCCCAACACTGCTTTCCTGTCGGACAGATCTTCCTTCGGAGCATCTTTTGCCTGCTTCTTGCATCTTCAACACTCACGAATTCCTCCCAGGTTGTTGCTCGGCGTCTCTGCCATCGACCTCAATTACTATCAGTCTAGACGTCCACCTCGCTGGTTAGATCTTATCTTGCTGGAGTGAGGAGCTGTAAGTCTCGTCCGTCCAATGGCCCTGAGTGTAGTGACACCCAGGTGGCGCTCGCGCCTCAGGCAGCTTCGTCATGTCATGTCTGGGTGTTCTCCCATTGGTCACGCCTCCAACGCCCAGCCAATCACCGTCTCTACATCCGGAAGATCCGGTGTCTTAACTTCCGGTTTCCTCTCGGTGAATGTGGCGGATCTAACTGATCTCTCCTGGACCCGTTAGGGTCAGTCGTATTGTCCAACAAGACTAGGCTCCGTCTATCCCTCTATCCAGTTTGTAACCGAAAAAACATAAAGTCCTGGCTATTTGCATCCTCTTAAGTGTAAACAAACCTAGGGGGCGTCTAGGCATTGTTCAAATTGGAGTATACTCTAAGTGGGAGAAGAGCGTCTAGTGCGAGTACACACACCACAAGCCTGCGGCGTCCCTGAGATTAGATAGTTTTAAGAGTTTCATTAATATAAATTTCGTTTTCTTTCTTATCTCCTGAGGATAGTGTAGAGTCGTCTATATAGCTGTTGCTGCTGAGATTGTCTTGAGGATGTTACTGAGGAACATGTTGGAGTCACGGGTCCCCTGAGTCATCCGTCACCATAATGGACATGTCACCAGCCAAACATTGGCTGTACCATCATGATTTTAGAAGATTAATCTGTCCTTTGTTCTTGTGCTTAGTTTACATTGCTAATCAGAAAACCCGACTGTCCTCTTCTTAGTTGAACGATTTTGTACACAAGAAGGATATCTTCTCTCTCTCTCTCACTCTCACCCTCACCCTCACCCTCACCCTCACCCTCACCCTCACCCTTACCCTCACTCTCACTCTCACTCTCTCACTCTCTCACTCTCTCACTCTCTCACTCTCTCACTCTCTCACTCTCTCACTCTCACTCTCTCACTCTCTCTCTCTCTCTCTCACTCTCTCACTCTCTGTCTCTCTCTCTCTGTCACTCTCTCTCTCTCTCTCTCTCTCTCTCTCTCTCTCTCTCTCTCTCTCTCTTTATATTTCCCTTTATGTGCTGTCTCAGCACTCTAAAATAGTATCAGTCAATATAATCTTTGTGTTGAGCATTAACGTTCAAGAGTCTGCACTACCAGGAGCGTCCTCTCCACCTCCTTCACCCAGACCACAACAGCACACAAAAGCCCTGCACAACCGTTCAAGAATCACTCACCAACGTCAAGCTCCGCGTCTCATAAAACTCATATTATGAGGTAAGGATATCGTGACGTCAGGACACGATCTCTGAACACCCCCCTAACCCCCCCCCCTCCCTTTGGCTTGACATCCAGGAGGAAATCGATGTCATGATGTCTTGGTGCCAGAGGACCTCCACCTGGCCAGGCGGGCTGAGTAGGTGGAGGAGTGTCCTCTATACCTCCACCTTCACGCCAGCTCCTGGAGGTGGAGGTATAGTGGAGATGTTTCTGGAGGAGGATAAGAAAGTGTAGAGAGGAGGAGAAGGAAATGTGGCAGGGAAAATGTTAGAGACTGCTAGATATAAGGCTCAGGAATTGGTCAAGTCACCACAGAATTTCCCCCAGCTCTCTACTGCGGCACAGCAATGGGCCACTGATCTCGTGGTCAGTAAAAATGCGTGGACCAAAGAGCCAAAGCTCAACCCCCAGCAAGCACAACTAGGCGAGTTATTTCCCCAGTATAATCCCTTTGCTCTCTACATAAAATTTATAGCAAGTATTGAGACATACACTTAAGTAATATCAGGTGGATCCCTCAGAAGGCGACAGAGTCACGTGCACAAGGCACTATAGAAAACAATATTAAGCAATTCCCGCTTCCAGGGAATACAAACTGGAAAGCTAACATACTCCACTAATAAATAAATAAACACTTCGAGAACCTATGTCCTACTTAACACATAATCAAAGCACTTAGGAAGACAAATGGCTACAGGGGGGGGGGGGGGGGGAAGATCACTGAACCATCGTCCTTCCGCATCGCACCAGGAACTAAGAGCGACAGTCAATTGACTGCTGAAGATTAAGCCATCCAATAGGTGGCATGGGCATGAATAGCCCGTAAAGCGACAGCCATGCGCCCTATCCTTATATTGCGGCAGGTGTTGTGTTTCCACATAAAATGCATTCGGACGCCTATTCACCTAGTAATTAACTACTAGGGTAGTAGTTAATTACTAGTTCCTAATTCATTTGCTTAGACCTGTTAAGCAGACCTAAGATGGTAATTAATTGATCAATAATTTAAACAAATGGAAACAGTACTACTGTTTACAGCAAATTTAAACATTGTGTACACTTCCACATGTCCAGTGGTAGGCCTGGATCCAAACTATTTGCCTGCCACATAATTGCGTTACCTTGCACTCATGATAATCTTCCCACTATTCCAACCTTACCATAAGGAGCTCATATATATAGTTGGCCTTAACCACCTACATTCACACTATTACTATACGAATCCAGATTCCTGTTAACACATCTCTGGGTCAAGCAATTTGCAAGTACATTCTTGTGCCGTTCCATTACCTTACCAGGTTGGTACTCGCTAATCCCCGACCTCAAGTCACGGTGCTCAATGGCTTATAGTACCACCTCGTTTCAACTGCTTCACATATATAAATCCCTGCACACTCTACTCTAGGACTACATTGAAGGCTCTTCCTTCCTACACATATATAATAATCATTTATACTACTAGACACAATAAGGCAATACCTAACATCTTTATTCCATCTTAAATGCTAAACTATCTCATTTCTACTATTGAAAGTTAAGAGTCAGTTATTCCTTCAACTGGAAATAACAGGTTTTAATTAACAGAAAAGAAGGAAATGCCAGGAAGAGGAGAAGGAAGTGTGGAGTAGAGGAGAAGATATAAGAGTAAGAAGGAAATGAAGGAGAGGAGAAAGAGTCAATTACTGGTGGACTATTGTAGGAGGTTCTGTAATAGCTGTTCAGGGGTCTTTTATAGTTGCTCTGGGGTCTGTTATGTTTGTTCTGGGGTCTGTTATAGTTGTTCTGGGGTCTGTTATAGTTGCTCTGGGGTCTGTTATAGTTGTTCTGGTGTCTGTTATAGTTGTTCTGGTGTCTGTTATAGTTGTTCTGGGGTCTGTTATAGTTGCTCTGGGGTCTGTTATAGTTGTTCTGGGGTCTGTTATAGTTGTTCTGGGGTCTGTTATAGTTGTTCTGGGGTCTGTTATAGTTGTTCTGGGGTCTGTTATAGTTGCTCTGGGGTCTGTTATCGTTGCTCTGGGGTCTGTTATAGTTGTTCTGGGGTCTGTTATAGTTGTTCTGGGGTCTGTTATAGTTGCTCTGGGGTCTGTTATAGTTGTTCTGGGGTCTGTTATAGTTGTTCTGGGGTCTGTTATAGTTGTTCTGGGGTCTGTTATAGTTGCTCTGGGGTCTGTTATAGGTGGTCAATTTTAGAGGAGTCCAGTATAGATGATCTATTCTAAAGGGTTTTGAGTTCGATTCCTGTCCAACCGGAACAAAGGGACGAGTTACAGCAAAGTTATCAAAATAACCACTTGAAAAAAAGTCAGAACATTAACATTCATGAACACAAATGACTCTATCATATTCAACACGCTCTCACAACCCGGATTTCAGATGAATAATTCCATTTGTTGGGAGGAATGATTTCAAACGCTGGCGGGAGATGAGGGAGTCTGCCAGAAGAGATGAGTCCAGCCACATCGAATGATGCATTAGCAATATGGCAGAGCAGTGTTTGTCTGCTAAGTGGACAATATATATACTCATATATTGATAACCTGCTAGGTTAACAATTGTATCAGAATATTGATTGCCTGCTAGGTACACATTTGTGTCAGAATATTGACTGCCTGCCAGGTGAACATATATATACAGCCTCCTGTGCCAGGTGAACATATATATACAGCCTCCTGTGCCAGGTGAACATATATATACAGCCTCCTGTGCCAGGTGAGTACGACGGGCTCACCATAGCCCGTGCTGCTTGCAACGTTATGCTCCCAGTAGCTGAATCTAACATGCAGCCTCCCTCAATCTAGGCCAAGGTATTGTTCTTGTTCTCATTTGTTTATGAATGTGTAGTCATATATCATTTCTACTTCTATAGTTATGAATGGAGTCAGCCTCTACAATCTGTTCTTTAGGTCATTTCATTTACTCACTACCCTTACGCTAAAAGGAAATTTTCTAATATCTCTTTGACGCATGTGACTTTCAAACTTCCATCCGTATCCCCTTGTTCTATTGATATTCATTGTAAACATTTCCTCTGTTTCCTCCCTGTCAATCCCCATAAATATATTACACGTCTGTATCATGTCCCCTCTCTCTCCCTCCTCCTTTCTAACGTCGTCAGGTTTAGTTCCTTCAGTCTCTCTTCGTACCTCATCCCGCCCAGCTCTGAGACGAGTCTTGTTGCAAACTTCTGCACCTTTTCGAGCATCCTTATGTGTTTTCTTAGGTGGGGGCTCCTCGATGGCGTGGCATACTCTAACACTGGCCTCGCATAGGTAGTATACAATGATCTAAAAGCCTCCTTATTCAAATTTCTGAAGGACCATCTGACTTTTACCAGAATAGAGTATGCGACTGACGTTATTCTATTTATATGAGCCTCTGAAGTTGGGTTTGGTACTTTGTCCATCCCCAGGTCTTTTTCTCTAGACGTTATAGGGAGGTAGTTTCCCCTTCATTGTGTAGCGGTCTTTCGGTCTCCTAGCTCCACCTGTGTCCCCTTTTGTGTGTGTACCATCCGTGTTAAATAATCCATCCTTGTCTACCCTGTCAATTCCCCCTGAGAATTTTGTATGTGGTGATTATGTCTCCCCACATTCGTGTGTCTTACAGCGACGTGAGGTGCAATTCATTCAGCCTTTTCTCATAACACATACCTTTCAGTTCTGGGACTAGTCTAATGGCATACTTTTGAACTTCTCCAGCTGCGTCTTGTGCTTAACAAGGCATGGACTCCAGGTTGCAGCCGCATACTCCAGGAGTGGTCTGACATATGTGGTATACAAGGTTTTGAAGGATTCCTTACACAAGTTTTAAAAAGGCAGCCGATGTTAGCCCATCTTGCATATGCCGATGATGATATTCTTTTCATGTGGGCTTCGGTAGACTGGTTCGGAGCGATATAAACTCCTAGATCTTTCTGTTGTTTCGTGGAGGACTTTGTCGCCCGTTCGGTACCCTGTGTTCCCTCCGCCTAGTTGCAGTGCCTTATATTTACTTGGGTTGAACCTAAGTTGGACCATTCCTTCAGTCTGTCTAGGTCCTCTTGTAACCTCTTGCTATTTTCATCAGCAAACAATGAGAGGAACGAGTCTCATCTCCCTTTGGAAGATCATTTACATATATCAGAAACAGTATAGGTCAAAGGACTGATTTCCGAGAGACTCCATTGGTGACGTATCACCAGTCTTAGACCTCACCTTTCACAGTGACTCGCTATCTTCTGTTGCTTAGGTAACTCCATTACCCGATAGGGTACCTTCTCTTTCACTCCTGCCTGCATCTTCAACTTGTGCACTAGTCTCGTATTGGGTACTGTGTCAAAGGCTTTCTGGTAAATCAAAAATATGCAGTCTACCCACTCTTCTCTTTCTAGCCTGATCTTTGTTGCCTGGTCATCGAATTCACTTAATCCTGTGAGGCAGGACTTGCCATCTTTGAATCCATGTTGATGCTGTGTTACAACTTTCTTTCACTCCAGATGTTCTACTAGCTGTCTTTGCACAATCTTCTCCATCAGCTTGCATGGTATGCAGGTTAGGGACACTGGCCTGTAGTTCAGTGCCTCCTGTCTGTCACCCTTCTTGTGTGTGTGAGCGCGCACATATACTGGAAAGCAGATGGAAGAATTGAAGGATATAAATTTAAAATTAGATCATTTATGAAGTATACGACCTCCAAGAATGTAAAAAATAAATAATGCATAAAAAAATATAATAATTATTTACACTACATCTTCTTAAATTCATAATTCACTTTTTATTTTGTCGTATACTTTATCGCGGACACAAAATGGTTTATAATCAGCCTTAATGGTGACACACAGTGTAATTCCTCTCCTTAACTCCAGATATAAATTATTATATTGTCCCAGTGAAGCTTTATTACTGAAGGCATAGATGATAAATATTGCTAGGCTGATATATATATAATCTTGAGGGGGAAGGGAGGGAATTCTCAGGGGAAAGCGCAAAGCCATTACTACTATATAGCACTTGGAACTGGGTCAGAATAAGGATTTGGGATGGAACGCTGAGGAAGGAATGGTACCTAACCACTTTGACGGTCGGGGATTGAACGCCGACCTGCATGAAGCGAGACCGACCTCTCCGAATGCTGTTTTGTACTTTTCTCCGTGGCTCTGGCTCCCTTGACCCCCTCGAGGGTTCGAACCTGGTATTGGAAGGTTTTGACACCAACATGTACCCCCAGTACACTTGTGGACACATGGGCACCCAGTACCCCAGTACACTTGTGGACACATGGGCACCCAGTACCCCAGTACACTTGTGGACACATGGGCACCCAGTACCCCAGTACACTTGTGGACACATGGGCACCCAGTACCGCAGTACACTTGTGGACACATGGGCACCCAGTACCCCAGTACACTTGTGGACACATGGGCACCCAGTACCCCAGTACACTTGTGGACACATGGGCACCCAGTACCCCAGTACACTAGTGGACACATGGGCACCCAGTACCCCAGTACACTAGTGGACACATGGGCACCCAGTACCCCAGTACACTTGTGGACACATGGGCACCCAGTACCCCAGTACACTTGTGGACACATGGGCACCCAGTACCCCAGTACACTAGTGGACACATGGGCACCCAGTACCCCAGTACACTTGTGGACACATGGGCACCCAGTACCCCAGTACACTAGTGGACACATGGGCACCCAGTACCCCAGTACACTTGTGGACACATGGGCACCCAGTACCCCAGTACACTAGTGGACACATGGGCACCCAGTACCCCAGTACACTAGTGGACACATGGGCACCCAGTACCCCAGTACACTTGTGGACACATGGGCACCCAGTACCCCAGTACACTAGTGGACACATGGGCACCCAGTACCGCAGTACACTTGTGGACACATGGGCACCCAGTACCCCAGTACACTTGTGGACACATGGGCACCCAGTACCCCAGTACACTAGTGGAGGACACATGGGCACCCAGTACCCCAGTACACTCGTGGAGGACACATGGGCACCCAGTACCCCAGTACACTAGTAGAGGGCACATGGGCACCCAGTACCCCAGTACACTCGTGGAGGACACATGGACACCCAGTACCCCAGTACACTCGTAGAGGACACATGGGCACCCAGACAGAACAAGTGTCGGTGGGAAGCCACAGCATTAGACGGGTGACGGGAGGCTCGAACCTGAGACAGAGAGACACACTCCCGGAGAGTGAGCGTGGAAACACAAGTCAAAGATGCCCACCGCTGTGTTATTGATGACTAAGCTGCCTGGAGTAGGTAGAGTGCTCAGCACACACTGCTCAACACACACACACTGCTCAGCTTAAACAGCTGTTACGGGCTGCCTTCTAGGAATGGATTGAACATAATAGCTAGTAGTTAGTAACAGTTGATTGATCGACAGCTGAGAGGCGGGCCGAAAGAACAACTTGGTGAATACAACTAGGTGAATACACATTGCACGCGGTGTTCCTCAGCACCTCCCGCTAACCAAAAAGAGTTTATCGTCATTACTCACAACAGCGAAGTATTCTGAATCTCAGTCGAATTCAAGCTACTAAATTTATCATGTTTGTTAATGGGAATTAATTCTGCTAATCAGGTAGTTGTTCCCTATAGCTCCTCGGCGAAGAAAATGTAAGAATTTAGATATATTTTATGCATGATATTGCTTCCAATATATATATAATATATATATATATATATATATATATACATAATGTGTTTACTAGTTGTGTTTTTGCTGGGGTTGAGCTCTGCTCTTTCGGCCCGCCTCTCAACTGTCAATCAACTGTTTACTAACTTTTTTTTTCCACACCACACACTCACACACACCCCAGGAAGCAGCCCGTGACAGCTGACTAACTCCCAGGTACCTATTTACTGCTAGGTAACAGGGGCACTTAGGATGAAAGAAACTTTGCCCATTTGTTTCTGCCTCGTGCGGGAATCGAACCCGCGCCACAGAATTACGAGCCCTGCGCGCTATCCACCAGGCTACGAGGCCCCCTTGGGGCCTCGTAGCCCCAACAAAGATGTGTGTGTGTGTGTGTGTGTGTTCGTGCTTGTGTTTTCCAGCACAGCTACTGTTCTATTCTGTTCTTTGGTACATAATCTTATTCCATTTATGTCTTATTCATCTGATAATTCCTTTTCCTCCGCCCATATTAATTATGTAATGTTTTCTTCGGCTCTGTTCTACATATTTCCAGGATGCTGTGTGTGTTTACTGCTTCTCCTGACTCTTCGCCTGCTCTCTCTCTCCCTGTGAGGGAGATTGCTCTCTCTCACTGTCCCGTGGTGAGGGAGGCTGTTCTCCCTCACTCTCCCTCACTCTCCCTCGAGGAACGGCTCGCGCGCTTATCATTTACCTGCCATTTTCTTGGCCCTGGTTCACGTCCTGCCCAGAAAGTGACGATGTCTTGTTATATATAGTTGTGGTGCCACTTTGTAGCTGTGGTGCCACTTTGTAGCTGTGGTGCCACTTTGTAGCTGTGGTGCCACTTTGTAGCTGTGGTGCCACTTTGTAGCTGTGGTGCCACACTGTAGCTGTGGTGCCACTTTGTAGCTGTGGTGCCACACTGTAGCTGTGGTGCCACTTTGTAGCTGTGGTGCCACTTTGTAGTTGTGGTGCCACTTTGTAGCTGTGGTGCCATTTTGCAGCTGTGGTGCCACTTTGTAGCTGTGGTGCCACACTGTAGCTGTGGTGCCACTTTGTAGCTGTGGTGCCATTTTGCAGCTGTGGTGCCACTTTGTAGCTGTGGTGCCACTCTGTAGCTGTGGAGCCATGTTGTAGCTGCGGTGCCATTTTTCAGCATTGGTGTCGTTTTTCAGTTCTGGTGTCATGTTGCAGCTCTGTACTTATATACATGTATAACTTGACAACATGTATATACCTTGGAAGTGTTACTAAAAATGTGTAAGGACTTCACTGCACCGGCCTCTCTCTCTCGCCCCTGAGCGGGCGGGGCTAACAGAAGCACTAGCAGCAAAACAGTGGTTTCTATAAGAAACGTTGACGTCTTAAACCGCTGCGTTTCTAGGAGAGGAAAGACGGTCAACTTTTAACCATAATATGAACCATCTTGCAGCATCACTTTCACTCATTGTCTTCTCTTTCTCTTAGCCTGGTCAGGAGATCACTATGCATGGTCAGGGTTCGATCCCCGATTGTCCAAAGACTGGACTCGGTCCAGTCACTCCATCTTCATATCCCAGACCTTAGTCTGACCTCATAAGCCCCGTAATTAACCTGTCTCCATACCTCAAGTCAAGGCTGTCTTCACATCAAACTAACAAAGCACTTTCTCTTGGCAAAATAACTTTGTAAAGCCATGTAAACACAGCTTACAAAGTCACGCGAAAGTCCATCATGAACAATGCAGAAGATGTATTTGTAAACACTTGCGAGAAACCTGGGAACAGCTCCGGAGAAGGAACACCAACGACTCAAAGACTGACAACGACTAAATGCGTCACTTCGCGTTCCGGCAGCCGACATTTCTCAGAAAATCACATCAACGACAAATCCGGATGGGGCCTCGCCGTCTGATCTTGGACAAGAAGAAACAAAGAGTTGGAAGTTTGGTAGATAACTTTCTGGATGTTCACGCGAGACTTACGAACACCGCCATAAGTGAGTCATCATTTACCTCCACAAGGAAATTGGACTTTCAGTTCAACAGCTATAACGGAAATTGATTTTCAAGGGAAAACTACTCAGAATTCTGCCGAAGAGCCGGTCGGCCGAGCAGACAGCACGCTGGACTGTGATCCTTTGGTCCCGGGTTCGATCCCGGGCACAGGCGAGAAACAATGGGCAGAGTTTCTTTCACCCTATGCCCCTGTTACCTAGCAGTAAAATAGGTACCTGGGTGTCAGTCAGCTGTCACGGGCTGCTTCCTGGGGGTGGAGGCCTGGTCTTGGACCGGGCCGCGGGGACACTAAAAAGCCCCGAAATCATCTCAAGATAACCTCAAGAAGAGAGGTAACTGTAAGATAAAATTGGAGCTTAGAGAATATGAGCTTTAGTTCACAAGCTTTAGCATGCTCAGGCTGACGCCACTATGGACTACTGGAACAAAAATACTTAATAGTTTGATGAATATTCAAGACAGAAGTTAAATAACGGCACGGGAAAAATGTTAGAAAAATATTAGAGCGTCAGACATTTGAAGTACTGAACATTAACAAAATCTTTGTCAGCAAGGACAGCGGCGCTGCTCTGACACCGGCCAGGCTCAGCAGCCAGGACTATCAGGCTCTTACCGTGGCTGACACAGGCCAGGCCAGCAGCCAGGACTATCAGGCTCTTACCGTGGCTGACACAGGCCAGGCCAGCAGCCAGGACCGTAGATGACACAGGCCAGGCCAGCAGCCAGGACTATCCGGCTCTCACCGTGGCTGACACAGGCCAGGCCAGCAGCCAGGACCGTAGATGACACAGGCCAGGCCAGCAGCCAGGACTATCCGGCTCTCACCGTGGCTGACACAGGCCAAGCCAGCAGCCAGGACTATCCGGCTCTCACCGTGGCTGACACAGGCCAAGCCAGCAACCAGGACCGTAGATGACACAGGCCAGGACAGTAGATGACACAGGCCAGGCCAGCAGGCAGGACTATCCGGCTCTCGCCGTGGCTGACACAGGCCAGGCCAGCAGCCAGGACTATCAGGCTCTCACCGTGGCTGACACAGGCCAGGCCAGCAGCCAGGACTATCCGGCTCTCACCGTGGCTGACACAGGCCAAGCCAGCAACCAGGACCGTAGATGACACAGGCCAGGACAGTAGATGACACAGGCCAGGACAGTAGATGACACAGGCCAGGCCAGCAGCCAGGACTATCAGGCTCTCACCGTGGCTGACACAGGCCAGGCCAGCAGCCAGGACTATCCGGCTCTCACCGTGGCTGACACAGGCCAGGCCAGCAGGCAGGACTATCAGGCTCTCACCGTAGCTGACACAGGCCAGGCCAGCAGCCAGGACCGTGGCTGACACAGGCCAGGCCAGCAGCCAGGACCGTGGCTGACACAGGCCAGGCCAGCAGGCAGGACTATCCGGCTGTCACGCGGCAACTTTCACCACCGCTGACCCGCCTAACCTTCACCAGCCACAACAAAATCACCGCAACATTATCCGCCTCACTAACAGTAATCGTGTTTTTTAACGGCCTGCAAATGTCACCAATGATCGTTCCACCGCAGTTAATTAATGCACCAGAGCTAATGTTTGCCCCTTTATTTTCTCGTGTTTGGCCAATTTTGTTGTTGCTGTTGGCTGACGTTTTGCGATTCAGACTGGCAAATCCCCGCTAAATACACGCTAGGTGATTCTGCTGTTTATGCGGGTTTTTTCTGCCCCTCGGCCACCCCCCCCCCCCCCCCGCCGCGCGCACGCACGCACGCGAACACACACACATACACATACACATACACACACATACACATACACACACATACACATACACATACACATACACATACACATACACATACACACACACACACACACACACACACACACACACACACACACACACACACACACACACACACACACACACACACACATGTAGGATGATAGTAGGAGGCTACAAGATGACCTGGATAGACTGAGTGAATGGTCCAACAAATGGCTGTTGAAGTTCAACCCGAGTAAATGCAAAGTAATGAAACTAGGCAGTGGAAACAGGAGGCCAGGCACAGGATACAGAATAGGAGATGAAGTACTTAATGAAACAGACAGAGAGAAAGATCTAGGAGTTGATATCACACCAAACCTGTCTCCTGAAGCCCACATAAAGAGAATAACGTCTGCGGCATATGCGAGGCTGGCTAACATCAGAACGGCGTTCAGGAACCTGTGTAAGGAATCATTCAGAATCTTGTACACCACATATGTAAGACCAATCCTGGAGTATGCGGCCCCAGCATGGAGCCCGTACCTTGTCAAGCACAAGACGAAGCTGGAAAAAGTCCAAAGGTATGCTACTAGACTAGTCCCAGAACTAAGAGGCATGAGTTATGAGGAAAGGCTGCGGGAAATGCACCTCACGACACTGGAAGACAGAAGAGTAAGGGGGGACATGATCACAACCTACAAAATCCTCAGGGGAATCGACCGGGTAAACAAGGACGAACTTTTCAACACTGGTGGGACGCGAACAAGGGGACACAGGTGGAAGCTGAGTACCCAAATGAGCCACAGAGACGTTAGAAAGAACTTTTTCAGTGTCAGAGTAGTTAGCAAATGGAATGCATTAGGAAGTGATGTGGTGGAGGCTGACTCCATTCACAGTTTCAAATGTAGATATGATAGAGCCCAATAGGCTCAGGAATCTGTACACCAGTTGATTGACGGTTGAGAGGCGGGACCAAAGAGCCAGAGCTCAACCCCCGCAAGCACAATTAGGTGAGTACAATTAGGTGAGTACACAGAGGAACCTGTACACCTGTTGATTAACGGTTGAGAGGCGGGACAAAAGAGCCAGAGCTCAACCCCCGCAAACACAACTAGGTGAGTACACGGCTACCAGTGGGGTCTGGTAGCTGAGTGGACAGCGCGCAGGACTGCACTTCTGTGGCCCGGGTTTCTTTCACCCTGAATGCCCCTTTTACCTAGCAGTGAATAGGTACCTGGGAATTAGACAGCTGTTACGGAGCTGCTTCCTGGGGGGGGGTGAAGTACAGTAACAGTTGAGAGGTGGGCCGAAAGAGCAAAGCTCAACCCCCTCAAGCACAACTAGGTGAATACACACACACACAGAGTGGATAGTGTTGGGGTCGTAGTTTTCCTCACACTGATGCATCTGTTCACCTAGCAGTAACTAGGTATCTGGGAGTTAGACAGTTGCTGAATGCTGCTTCCTGGTTGTGTGTGTGTGTGTGTGTGTGTGTGTGTGTGTGTGTGCGTGCGCGCGCGCGCGCGCGGTAGAGAGAAATATATGTAGTAGATGTAATAGAGGAATAAGGCGGGGTCCAAGAGAAAAAAAAAATCGATTGTGCAGAAACAAATAGTAAATACACACACCCTCACGGGACACAGAGTCAAGCTAAGGAAACAAAGATGTCGAAAAATATTAGAAAATGTTCTTTCGCAAACATAGCGGTAGACGGTTGGAACACGTTAAGTGAGGAGGTGGTAGAGGCCTAAACTCTCAGTAGTTTCAAAGCGTTATATGACAAAGAGTACTGGGAAGACGGGACACCACAAGCGTAGCTCTGATAGTGTAACTTAGGTAATCCCACGATACCAACTATCAACAGACACACACACACCTGGTGCCGGGAATTTCACAATTGAAGAAAATATGTGCGGCCTCAAACCAGGAAATAACTCTCGTGCCTCCCAGGCTTTTATCCATTACAGTAAAATATGGCGGCATCACTCAGCTGTGGAGCCTTCAAGTCCTTCTGTGTCCCCCCCTCGAACACCCCCCCCCTCACCCCCCACCCCTACACCCCGCCACAATCAGCGACGCCTCAGCTGTGCAACCTTCAATTCCTTCTGTGTCCCACTTGTATCCTCCCCATCTATTAGCGACGTATCAGCTGTGCTACGTTCTTTTTCTATGTACGAGTTTTACCAGTCCCCGTGGTGTAGTGGTAAAACCTGGCGTTCCGCGAGCGCTTTGTCATGGGTTCGTATCCTGGCCGGGGAGGATTTACTGGGCGCAAATCCTTAACTGTAACCTCTGTTTAACTCAACAGTAAAATGTGTACTTGGTTGTAAAAACGATTTTTCAAGGGGGTCGTATTCCAGGGACCTGCCCGAAACGCTACGCGTACTAGTGACTGTACAAAAATGTAACAACTCTTGTATATATCTAAAAAAAAAAAATGTAGCTTGCTGTCAGCCCGCTGAACGCTGCCGCGTGAGTTGTGTGCGGGTCAGCAGCTCTGTCTCTCCCACAGGGGAGGAGAGCCCAGATGAGCCATAGAGACATTAGAATTAATTTTTTTCAGTGTAAGTTATTTTTTTTCAGTGTTAATGCGTTAACAAATGGAATGCATTAGGCAGTGATGTGGTGGAGGCTTACTCCATACACAGTTTCAAGTTTAGATATGATAGAGCCCAGTAGGCTCAGGTAGACTCAATTTGTACATCAGTTAATTGACGGATGAGAGGCGGGACCAAAGAGCCAGAGCAGGAAGCAGGCCGTAACAGCTGTCAAACTTCTAGGGTATTTACTACTAGGTAATGGGACCATCAGAGTGAAGGATACTCTGCCATTTTGTATCCGCCATCAATGGGGATTGATCCCCGGTCCCTAGGATTACGAATCCCGAGCACTGTCCACTCAGCCACCCCCCACCCCACTAATATGGGTGTACATGTGTACACCCATATTCACACTCTCTCTCATACCCCCCACCCCTTCTCTCTCTCTCTCTCTCTCTCTCTCTCTAGAGAGAGAGAGAGAGAGAGGGAGGGAGAAGAATCTACACAAACATGTGAATAAATTAGTTTAGAGCTAAACATAAATTTAAAGAGCTATAGAGAGACGGGACTCTAACCCTTGATGTATGAAGCTCCAGCTGGCATTCAGCGCCAGTTTACAATCACTGGTGGCATTCAGCGCCAGTTTACAATCACTGGTGGCATTCAGCGCCAGTTTACAATCACTGGTGGCATTCAGCGCCAGTTTACAATCACTGGTGGCATTCAGCGCAAGTTTACAATCACTGGTGGCATTCAGCGCAAGTTTACAATCACTTGTGGCACGCAGTTCAAGTTTACAATTACAGGACAAGAACAACCCGATGCTGTTATATGGGTAGTATATTCTGAATGATTCCTTACACAGGTTTCTGAAGACAGTTCGGATGTTAGCCAGCCTTTTATACGCCGCAGATGTTATTCTTTTGATGTGGACTTCAGGAGACAGGTTTGGTGTGATGTCAACTCCTATATCCTTCTCTCTGTCCGTTTCATTAAGTACTTCATCTCCTATTCTGTATCTTGTGTCTGGCCTCCTGTTTCCACCGCCTAGTTTCATTACCATACATTTACTCGGGTTGAACTTTAGAAGGCATTTGTTGGACCATTCATACAATCTGTCTAGGTCATCTTGTAGTCTCATACTGTCTTCTTCCGTCTTAATCCTCCTCATAATTTTTGCATCATCAGCAAACAATGAGAGGAATGATTCTATACCATCTGGAAGATCATTTACAGATATAAGAAATATTATGGGTCCAGTATGTTAAACAGTATATTATACTAAACAAAGTATATTAACGGAAGTCACCTCCCGGGGCTGTGCTCGTCCAAGTGGCGGCCGTCACCTCCCGCGTCACCCCTCTCTCTCTCACATACCCCTCTCTCACTCTTATAATACTCTCTCTCTCCTATACCCCTCGCGCTCTCCTATACCCCTCTCTCTCCTATACCCCCCTCGCTCTCTCCTATACCCCTCTCTCTCCTATACCCCCCTCGCTCTCTCCTATACGCTTGAAAAGCTGGGGCTAATCCATCCTGGGACGGCGCGAGTGACTATCTGATTTCTCCCGTCTGAAGAATTCCACAGTTTCGTCTTTTACCAAGAGTGAGTTTCCGCTCGAGTGAGTCTCTGTTCTCGCCTCCTTCCCTCGCTCCTTCGCATTTTAAGGTGACGTGAAGAACCTGCGATACAGGAATCCTAAACCAAGTTGGAAGGCAAGGAGGTAAAGTTCCTACCGCAAGCCGCCGCCTTGTTAAAATAGGTCGACAAAAGTACATCCTGTCAACGAGAAATCTTTGAGTGCCTTTCCGTCTGTTGACCAGACCACACACTAGAAGTTGAAGGGACGACGACGTTTCGGTCCGTCCTGGACCATTCTCAAGTCGATTGTGTCGCCAGTATGCGAGATATTGTCATACAGCAGAGTTGAGGTTGAGTACTGACACAGTTTGGGGGGAAGGGGGAGGGGGTGTATTTACTCAGTGTGTAGCTAATTACACGACTTTGCTCATGTAAATTCAGGTATTTACATGGCTAAAGGGAATTAGGCAGCTACAAGGTAATTTCTAAGGTAACTGGATACTTACAATTTTAGAAGATATTTACTGGGTTTGATGGACATTTCCACTACTAATGGAGGCCGGCGCCATTACTAGCTGGCCGCACACGGATTTGTTCCCGGAAAAACTTACGATTCTGATCACCCATCGGGTCAAATCATCGCGGTTTGTATGTACTCCAAGACCCAGATAATATCTTGTTTGGACTTATTATTTACACTTCTAGCAGAGTATGTATACGGCTGGACAGTATTTACACGACTCGTTGGGTATTCGTGCTACTACAAGATATTTACAAGGCTTGCAAGGCATTTACACAGCTACAGAATACATGAATGACTGGAGATATATTTACACGGCTGAGGGTATATTTACAGAGCTTGGATAACATTCGTACGACTAAGTTGGAATTTGCTCAACCAAGGGGCTGTTTGTACGGCTTGGAGGGAGGGTGTATGGACGCTCATATGTGCACTCAAGTACGCAAGGACGCACACGAACGCACACACTCGCATGTACGTACATGGAGCTTGCGGACCAATTCGTTAAATATTATAATTATATTCGGACTGTGTTAATTAATGAAAATCTCTAAAATTTATGAAAATCATATAATAATGTTATTTTGCACATTACTGCACACAACATAACATAATTATCTTTTAACAAAAGCTGTCAGGAGATATTTACCATTTGTTTGTCTGTAATAATTATCTGACTTTAAAACCCGTTCTCTCAAATATATTTGAAATCATTGTTCGGCGCGGTAATGCATTCTTCTCTAGATGTTGCGTCTCTTGCGTGGTGTTGCGTCCTTTTGCGTGGTGTTGCGTCCTTTTGCGTGGTGTTGCGTCCTTTTGCGTGGTGTTGCGTCCTTTTGCGTGGTGTTGCGTCCTATGCGTGGTGTTGTGTCCTTTGCGTGGTGTTGCGTCCTTTTCCGTGGTGTTGCGTCCTTTGCGTGGTGTTGCGTCTTTTGCGTGGTGTTGCGTCCTTTTGCGTGGTGTTGCGTCCTTTGCGTGGTGTTGTGTCCTTTGCGTGGTGTTGTGTCCTTTTGCGTGGTGTTGCGTCCTTTTGCGTGGTGTTGTGTCCTTTTGCGTGGTGTTGCGTCCTTTTGCGTGGTGTTGCGTCCTTTTGCGTGGTGTTGCGTCCTTTTGCGTGGTGTTGCGTCCTTTTGCGTGGTGTTGTGTCCTATGCGTGGTGTTGCGTCCTTTGCGTGGTGTTGCGTCTTTTGCGTGGTGTTGCGTCCTTTGCGTGGTGTTGCGTCCTATGCGTGGTGTTGCGTCCTTTTGCGTGGTGTTGCGTCCTTTTGCGTGGTGTTGCGTCCTTTTGCGTGGTGTTGCGTCCTTTTGCGTGGTGTTGCGTCCTTTGTGTGGTGTTGCGTCCTTTTGCGTGGTGTTGCGTCCTTTTGCGTGGTGTTGCGTCTTTTGCGTGGTGTTGCGTCCTTTTGCGTGGTGTTGCGTCCTTTTGCGTGGTGTTGCGTCCTTTTGCGTGGTGTTGTGTCCTATGCGTGGTGTTGCGTCCTTTGCGTGGTGTTGCGTCTTTTGCGTGGTGTTGCGTCCTTTGCGTGGAGTTGCGTCCTATGCGTGGTGTTGCGTCCTTTTGCGTGGTGTTGCGTCCTTTTGCGTGGTGTTGCGTCCTTTTGCGTGGTGTTGCGTCCTTTTGCGTGGTGTTGCGTCCTTTTGCGTGGTGTTGCGTCCTTTTGCGTGGTGTTGCGTCCTTTGCGTGGTGTTGCGTCTTTTGCGTGGTGTTGCGTCTTTTGCGTGGTGTTGCGTCCTTTTGCGTGGTGTTGCGTCCTTTGCGTGGTGTTGCGTCCTTTACGCAGTGTTGCAGCATTCACACTGTGTTACATCCTTCGTACGGTGTTGCATCATTAATCTTGATGCATGCAAAATAATGATGCATTCCCAAATGATCTGATGTTCCCAACACTGAGATATAAGAAAAACAGTTAAAAAAAACAAAATGAAAATATAAAAAAATAAGCTATACTCACAAAATGAGCGGTACTGTAAACAACACAGCTCAATTCCAACACAATGTCACACAAAATAATTAAATCAAAATGAAAATAAATCAAAATCTTTGAAAATTCATTTTGACAATGCAATCGGAAACACTGAAATGGAATCGTAACATATTTATTATAGTGTGTGTGTGTAGCTCTTACGTGCAAGAGATGCCACTGTTTCTTAAGAAAATAATGTTTTTACCTATCACAGGTGTGGCATCTATACTTATACTTACGAAATGAACTTTATGGTAAACAATACATCTCAATTACAACGCAATGTCACACAAAGTAATTAAATCAAAAGGAAAATAAATCGAAATCTATGAAAATTCAATTTATCAGTGCAATTGGAAACATTGAAATGGAATTGTAACATATTTAGTATAGTGAATGTTGCTATTATGTGCAACAGATGGCGTTGTTTAAAAAAAAACTGGTTTTTATGTGTCGCAGGTTTTGCATTTATATAGTAGGTATATAAAAACACGCGCCTATTCGAATGCAACGTTGAGTCAACCTTTCAAAGCAATCGATAAGAAGGTTTCGAAGATTTCCCTCACATGGAAAACACATGAAAACACAGTTAAAAAAAAAACATGTTTTTTCCCGTCACAGACGTGACATCTATATAGTATTTATATAAAAACCCGCTCGAATGCGAATGAAACGTATAAAAATTTCATAGCCATCGGTTAAGAACTTTCGGAGATTAACGATTTTGAATAAACGAACATTTCTAATATATATAATATGAGAGAGAGAAAAGAGTAAGTAGCAGTTTGATATGAGCTGTTGCTGGAGGATTTACTTCCGTTGGACATGCAGTTCGTGTTCACTCTCGTGTCTATCACATCAAGTGCGAGTTTAATTAACTCTTGACTCACTCCCGTCTCAGGTAACCCAAGCCCTCACCTTCGTCACCTGAGCCGACGAGTGAGACGAATCATCTTGAAGACGTCTAGACTCTCCTGTATTTCCAGATCTGGAAGATAAACGACCAGTTCGTCTCTCTCGTTCTCAGTCTTCATTTATTGTGAGTGACCACTACTGTGCTGTGAGTGGCTTGCTGGAGGTGCGCTGTCTCCTTGCTCTCAGAGAGTGCGGTCTCCTGTCAGTCTGTATGAATGTCGTCTCCTGTGAGTGTCCTGTAGGTCTCCATGTACACTGCCTCCTGTGAGTGTCCTGTAGGTCTCCATGTACACGGCCTCCTGTGAGTGTCCTGTAGGTCTCCGTGTACACTGCCTCCTGTGAGTCGGTAAGAATGTCGTCTCCTGAAAGCTTATAAGGATGCTGTCTGCTATTTCTCCTCCTGTGCACTGTACGCTGTCTACGCCACTCTCAAAAATTACCCGTTTCAGTTCCCCCGGTGATTGCCTCATTTGCATATTGGATATGATCATTCAGCTGTAATCAACTGGATCGTTATGCAAAGAAATGCATAATCACTTTCGCAGAGCTGGCAAAACATTTTGAGCGAAAAGTAATGTAACTGGTTTAATTAAGTCACGTATATTCGCTCGTTGTTACATAAATACATGACTCAAGTTTTCATTCTCAGCAGATTGCTATACTTTTTCATTGCTTCAATGTATTGCAGGCTTGACAGCCGAGTAGACAGCGCTCGGGATTCGTCGTCCTGAGGTTCCGGGTTCGGTCCCCTGTGGAGGCGGAAACAAATTGGGTAAAGTTTCATTCACCCTGATGCACTGGTCATCTAGTAGTAAATAGGTACCTGGGAGTTAGACAGCTGATATGGGCTGCTTCTTTAGGGGAATGTCTAACAAAAAGGAGGCCTGGTCGAGGACCGGGCCGCGGGGAAGCTAAGCTACGAAATCATCTCAAGATAACCTCAAGATACTCATGACTGTGGCTGAAGCCTGTCAATCAGTGCAAGATGAGGGGGAGTATAGTGCTACACATGCACACTGTCTGTAAGGTGCCTTCTTGCCTCTCTCTCTGTATAACTTTAGCCCGTATTTGCAAGTGCTTGGATCATCCAGTACCAGAACCCTCCAGTACAAGAATCATCAAGTACCAGGACCATCTTGTACCAGAACCATCCAGCACCAGAATTAACCAGTACCAGAACCATCCAGTTCCATGCGTGAACAACTGCTGGAAGCGACACAATACCGCTGGAATAAAAAAATAAAAAATGTGTCATAAAATCATCACGCAAGTTATTCATCAACAGGATTTAAACGTCGTCTCGTTAAGTTTTAGAGCTGATGGCATAGTGAACAATACACTTGTCACGTGTATAAATAAGTGAATAACTGGGTTATCATCAGATTATCAAGCATAGTTGGGTCGTTTCAGAGCGGGACTGACAGATGTCTGCTGTTTATGAAGTGAAATGATATGAGATCAGTTATTAACTCGGGATCAATGAGAACGTGACAGCTTTTACATTGAAAGTTTGACAGCTTTTACACTGAGAATTTGACAGCTTTTACACAGAAAGTTTGACAACTTTTACACTGTGAGAACAAGATAATTTTCCAATAAGACAAGAAGAGAAACTTTCCAGCTTGAGAAGTTTCTTAAGAACAAGAAAACTTTCCACCTTGAGAACAAGAAAACTTTCCACTTTGATAACTAAGTAAATCATCCAGCAAAACAACAAAGAGGAATCTACCAATAGTTTGATGAGGAAACTAGAGAACTTTCGCAGCTTGAGAGGAAGCACTCTGTACCAAGGTAGGAATAAGAGTTTGTTAAAACTCTCCCTCATTTTACCCTCATGACGGGCTGAGGGCATTTCCCCTCATAATCCTGTAGGTCGTCGGGATGTCTCATCGTTTCCCTTAATCTTACCTTACACCTCATTACCCTAACCTTAAGAACGAGGTTATTGCATATCTTTGAATATTTACTACTGATTTATAAGATTAAAGTGTTAGTTCTTGTCTTACTTCATATTCAAGAGTGGGTCTCACGTACCTTGTACAGGTAAAAAAATTTAAACATCATATACTTGGCACAGGGATATATTAACAAAGCGGTGTACCCCGCTTCTCTGAGTATCCACTCGGAGTTTACTTCATTTATGTAATGTGTCCAGAAGTATACTTGCAAGATGTCAATAATCACATGAGGTGGTCTTAATAACCCTGCAGAGGTGGATAGGCCTTAGGTCCAACAACCAACCAAATACTTATCTCTACAAAATTACATTCAAACAGAAATAATAATGGAAATTTAAACAACACCAGACATATCACAGCCGGACGCTGAGAGCCCAGGAGCGCCGTGAGACGAAGATAATGGTCCAGTAATACCTTACCTCTCTTCATTCTCAATCTAAAAGCTTCTAGGAGCTCTAATACGATCTCCATCAACCATAAAAGCTGCTAGGAGCTCTAATACAATCTACATCCACAATAAAAGCTGCTAGGAGCTCTAATACAATCTACATCCACCATAAAAGCTGCTAGGAGCTCTAATACAATCTACATCAACCATAAAAGCTGCTAGGAGCTCTAATACAATCTCCATCCACCATAAAAGCTGCTAGGAGCTCTAATACAATCTCCATTAACCATAAAATATCGTACAGGCGTTTGCTAAACCTTAAGAGACGAAATAGTTTCCCCCGAGACGTTAAAAGGTAACTGAACCAGACACAATAAATCAGCGAAGGTAGATATGCAAATTAATGACGTCTGCCAAGGCAGTCTCGAACCCGAACCATGCACCGCCATCATCATTGACTTGGCAGCCACGAGATGGGGCCCCCGCCACTGATTTATGGCAGCCTCGGTAAGGAGGAGCGGTAAGAAGGGAAGACTCAGCCTTAACCTTCGAGCAGTAGTGAGGACGTAAGACTGTGCTTGGGCTGCAAGAGGCTAGGGGAGGGTAAGGCTCCCCTGGGCCAAAGCTTAGATGGATCCAGCTTAGAGATAAACATTAGTTTGCCACATAACAACATACAAATTTCCCATTCTCGATTGAAAATCAATAAACTTAGATTGATTTTCTACATTACCGAACCACCATCAAACTATTGAACCACTACTGTATGGTTCTGTATGTCGTCATTCTGTTGTAGTGGTCTCTCTCGTGTTGTAACTTGATGGTGTATACTCAGCACTAATAACGCGACCATTTGGTGAATAATAACGCCATATGGCACAATCTCAATGCTCTCGTTATCACTACCGAGAGTTACAGTGGAAATTCGGTCGAGGTCCACTGTAAACATCACGTATTACGTGTCGGAGAATATTGGCTTCGTGTGACGTGGCTGAAGAGCGCTACACGTGACTTGAGGGACTTATTGCAGCCATATGTGGAACCATTGGGATCACACAACGTGCTGACGTAATCATGTACACGCGAACCACCCCCATCTCCCCACACACACACACACACACTCACACACACACACACACACACACATTAAGCTAATGAGACCATCAGAGAGCCAGCACGCAGGCATCCAGGGAAGGCGGGAATGACAGCCTTGCCTCCAGAGCCGCGTCACCACACAAAAAATCCGCCGAGTTCCATTCGTTTTTGAGCTCAGAGGTCTTCATTACTCACCGCTGGGGAAGACTGATGGGTTTTGTGCACTGACTTGCGTGAATGACAGACGGGGCAGCAGAAAATGGAGCGGAAGTCTGCAACCCACAACTTTTGATTTTCTTATTGCATTCTGGGATTTGGTTTTAATCTTAATTTAGTAGTTATAGTGTGAAGATCAGTACCGCCTTTTACCGGAGGAAGACTTCTTCAGTGTTCAACCCGACCTCAGGAGAGGCTCGTCCATCCAGCGGCCGACCCCACTGTAGCACTCATCAGTTTTAACGTATTCATTATCGGTATTTTCTCAAATATATATTAATATTATATATTAGAATTCGGCATAAAGTTAGGCCTAGAATGGATTAGGCTTAGGGAGCCGGTCGTTCGAGCGGACAGCACGCTGGACTTGCGATCCTGTGGTCTCGGGTTCGATCCCGGGCGCCGGCGAGAAACAATGGGCAGAGTTTCTTTCGCCCTATGCCCCTGTTACCTAGCAGTAAAATAGGTACCTGGGTGTTAGTCAACTGTCACGGGCTGCTTCCTGGGGGACACTAAAGCCCCGAAATCACCTCAAGATAACCTCAAGATAGTGTCTAGGTTCCGTTGGTAATTATTTGTACTATGTGTAGTACACTACACATCACTACTACACAAAGGTGCATTACTTAGAGGTGTGACTCGTACAGAGGATGTGTGTGTAAGGGTTTACTTCAAGACAATTTCATAGATGAATAGTGTAGCTCGTACTCATCAACAAAGGCTAAATGCTCGTTAATCCAGCCGCCACACTCACTATTTAGGAATGAAAACCGGTTTACACACAATTCGCCTCACCATCACAATTTACACACCATCTGGTGTGTAAAAGTCCGAACATTTCGCTGACGTCCACTTTTCAAACCACAACACTGTAAATACTTCACCAATGTACTTAAAATATAAATAATCGCCAACAGAACCTAAACATAACCTACCTTTTCGCCTATTTTCTTTTGCTATATATCAGAGCAAAAATAGTTATATTATGTATATTTGGTATTTCTACTGTTAGAAACGTATTATATGCAATATTGGGAATTTTTACCATGTTCAGGAAAAGCAATGCATGCACGTCACTGAATAATGTGCCCTTATGTCATACTGCCTCGTAGAGTCCAGAGACTATACACAGTGGGGGAGGACAAGGCATACACAGTGGGGGAGGGCAAGTCATACACAGTGGGGGAGGGCAAGTCATACACAGTGAGGGAGGGCAAGTCATACACAGTGAGGGAGGGCAAGTCATACACAGTGAGGGAGGGCAAGTCATACACAGTGAGGGAGGGCAAGTCATACACAGTGAGGGAGGGCAAGTCATACACAGTGAGGGAGGGCAAGTCATACACAGTGAGGGAGGGCAAGTCATACACAGTGGGGAAGGACAAGTCATACACAGTGGGGGAGAACAAATCATACACAGTGGGGGAGGGCAAGTCATACACAGTGAGGGAGGACAAGTCATACACAGTGAGGAAGGAGCAAGAGAGTTACCATAACGCTAGCTGCAGTTATGGTGACGTCTTCTAGCGCTCCACTAGCCGACTTGCTAGCACACTCCAACAGTGAAGACCTCAGTGCTCCACTAGCCCTCTCCCTAGCACGCTCCAAAAGTAAAGTCCTCAGCGCTTCATTAGCCCTCTGACTAGCACATTCTCATAGATGCGTCCTGAGGTCGACCGGTGTACTGCTTCACTCTCTCTGCTTCTCTCCCGTCTGTCACCAGTCACCTCATCACCTCCCAGACCAGCAGCAGATGGGAAACTAATATTAATCGGAGGGTCAACTATTTAACTCTGAACCTGGATCATAGATGGCGCTGAGGTCCGTCACAGAGAGAGAACTCAGAACTAAGACCGTCCAAGACATGATGGACTATGTCACTCAGACGTGTCAAGAGGAAGTAAACAGGTTTATCCCGGACATAAAGAAAAAAAAATATTATCAAAAGAAGAATCCGTGGTTTAATAGGCCGTGTATGGAAGCAAAGGAACTGAACAAAGCGAGAGCAAGAGAGAGTCATACACAGTGAGAGAGAGAGAGAGCAAGAGAGTCATATACACTGAGAGAGAGAGAGAGAGAGCGAGCAAGCACTAGCTCATGCAAGTGAGGGGAGAAAACGCTGAAATATTTTGTATAAAATAAGGGCGGTTGTGTAAGTGCAGCGAGCGTTGAGAGGGGAGGAGAGAGAGAGGAAAGGGAGAGGGGAGGAGAGTGAGGGGAGAGGAGACAAACAGGTTGTGGATGGGGTTATGTGGTGAGTGCGGTCTTACTCAAGGGGGAAAGTGAGGGGACAAGCTTTAATTATGGAGCAGCACATAGGAGACGGTAGACGGTTCAAGACACACAACCGGTTGATGTGAGGGGAGAACCCCTGTCAGCCGGGCTTATCTTCACACACACACACACACACACACACACACACACACACACACACACACACACACACACACACACACACACACACGCGCGCGCGCGCGCACGCACTTTGCAGCACCAAATAGGTGAAGGAAAAAACAATATATGTGTAAGTGCATTAATAACCAAAACATCAGATTTAACCTATATACTTTCTGACGGTGCTGTCAGCACAATGTTTCCAGCACCTGGAGAAAGTATGTTGGTTACGTCCGAAAGTTTAGTCTTAATTTACACTTACTTAATTTACTCCTACACATGTATTGGGTCTTTCCTTCATCTTCATTCAAGCACTGCGGCATTATCGTAGGTTTCCCCAGTAGTATATTGGGCAGTGAACTGGTATACTGTTCTCCTCGGCCGCTCTCACCTCAACACTTTGTGACAGGGACATTATAAACATTATGCTGTCTCTTTGTAGGTTGGTCGTGTAGTGTAGGTTAGTGTATTTCCCTGCAGTGGTAATGAAATATTTGTATTTGGTTATGACATTAAATAAAGCAATTAATATTACTGTAAAGTGAGGTGTAGTTTAGTGTAGTGCAGACCAGAATTGCATTTTCAATGGAGTGGAGTATAAGTATTGTATGATATAGTTTAGTGTTGTATTCTACTGAATTGTACAATATAGCAAAAAAAAAAAGAGTATAATGTAATATTGCATTCTGCAATGTTTTTTGTATCGCTCTCTAAAAAAAGTTAACACACCTAAACTTAAAAATTATTTTGAGTATTATCACAAGTGGGAAGTTTTATAACTATAACTCCACTATGGATCTGATCTGCCTTGGTATAATCCATGACAGTGTGACTTGACAATGTTATAAAATTATGGAACTTCTTCCGTGGCTGCTATGATGAACCCTTAGATGCTGTTAAATCTCGCACCAGAGGATGCTGCGTTGTCAAAGATCTCTGGGGGGAGATGATCTAGCTCTTACATCCACAGACACAGTCAGGAGCTTATATAATCAACATTTTTTCCCTTCATCCATGTCCATTTTGAATGAGTTATCTGCATTACCTGTTGCCATAGGTACGTTCCCTGGAAAACCATAATAAGACCCAAATTGCTGTACACCAAGACAGGTAAGACTAGGATGTAACACAGAGGTCAGGAAAGGTGTATGTTACACAAACACCCTGATACTCTCGCCCATTCCACTTGTTCCTACTTTTTCAGCCCCGTGGAGCTGGGAGATAAAAGCTTATATCCCTCGCTCTGTTATTGCTATACATGAAAATGTTGTCCATATTTTGTGTTGCAACATATAAACAGTTAATCTAAAAAATTACAGTAGAGGTTAAAGCTGGCATTTGAGGTTTAAGGTCAGGAAACAATCAGAGTGCCGATGCAGTTACAAGTAAATAGTTTGGCATATTTTCCTGATAAAACAGCCACATTCTTCCCTCGCCAGACGCCAACAATAAAAATCTTCCCCTGAACAGCAAATTCAGCCGAAAAATTGTGACGTGAAATATTTCTGGCTATGTGGAGGTGAAAAGTTTGTGTGAGCGGAAAGTGTCGAGTTGACACAGGCCCCATTGACGTTACTTACAGTGACATCAGACGTGAGTATGTTGTATGGTGAGAGTGATGGTGATGGTGATTATAGATGAGATGATTTGCAAGTGACATCACACAGCAATGTTTATCAGAGTTACACGATGTCTTAAACAACTTATATATTGTATTATTGAGCTATCAAGATAATGTTTATTATTGTCTATGATCAATTTATATAAACAATAGGGCTGTTAAGGGCGAGGACTCAGGATATAACAAACTTGACATTTTTTAAATGATTTTGCTTAACCGGAACCGCACGAATCTTAGGCACAGATCCCATAACGTGTCGACGCCGATACGCACCCGAGCAAAGGTCTCTATCCTGGTGCTTATAATTTCACCAAAGGCCACTAAAATCGACGTTGTGGGCCATAGCGGCGACATGGCAGCGCATTCCCATGATAGGACACGGGATACGAACGGTGAAGGCATGCGTACTCAACAAGAGAGAGGAGGTGGTTGGGGAGGTTCTAGGGATACTCCCCATCTACCTCCCAATTTCTCTCTATCTCATATTCCTTTCTTTATTCCACTCTATCTTCGCATCTGCTCCTTCTCCAACTTTCTCCCCTCTTACCCGTCTCCTCTCTTCCTCTCTCTTCCTCCTCTCCCTCTCTTCCTCCTCTCCCACCGTCTCCTCCTCTCCCACCGTCACCTCCTCTCCCACCGTCTCCTCCTCCGCCACTCAGTGTAGTGGTGACCTACACCATACAAGTGGAGACCTACCAGTAACCATCCATAGTGTAGTGGTGACCTTCCACAGTGTAGTGACAATAGTCATGGCCAACATTGTTCGGCGGATTCAATGAAGTCCCCATATTTTTTTTAAGATGGCAAACTTTGAAGGTAAACTCTTGGAATTCGCCACAACAGTTTCTTGTTTATCGTAGTTTTCTGACTTTAACCGAGTAGCATGTGGGGGGAGGTCGTCCTCACGCTCCTGGGCCCTGGCTCTCTGTTGGTCACCAGGTGGATAAGTGTGAGTGAGTATGACCCCCCCCCCCTTCCTTGGCAGTCCTTCATGCTGGGTGTGGGTGAGTATGACTCACAAAGAGATCTGAGTAATATGATGAATCGATGGGTCACAGTAATACGGCTATTAGAAAATATTTAAATTCGAGAATTCATAACGATAGCGATAATTTTGCCCCGAGGGGCCGAGTTTATTGGGCAGCGTCACTAATCCTGTGAGTGGACACACCGCCATAGTGACAGTATTGGGCAGTGCCACTCATCTTGTGAGTGGACACACCGCCATAGTGACAGTATTGGGCAGCGCCACTCATCCTGGGAGTGGACACACCGCCATAGTGACAGTATTGGGCAGTGCCACTCATCTTGTGAGTGGACACACCGCCATAGTGACAGTGTTGGGCAGCGCCACTCATCCTGTGAGTGGACACACCGCCATAGCAGCATGTACAACACTCCCCCAATAGGAAGAAAACCCGCTGAGTTGTTCATCCTGTCACTTGTACCCAGAGTCAGCTGGGACTTGGTTAACTGTCTCAAGTGAACACTTTATTAAACATCTTGTAAAGAAAGAAGAGAAAACCTCAGCATTAGAGGAGAAATATTTTATTGTTCTACACTGGTATTGTTCTATACTGTTATTGTTCTACACTGTTATTGTTCTACACTGTTATTGTTCTACACTGTTTTTGCTCTACACCGTTTTTGTTCTACACTGTTATTGTTCTACACTGTTATTGTTCTACACTGTTTTTGCTCTACACCGTTTTTGTTCTACACTGTTATTGTTCTACACTGTTATTGTTCTACAGTGCTATATTTGCAAGAGCGAGGAAAGAGACAAAAAGCCGGATGCAATTTTGTTCCCCCTGTTGTTCATTAGTGAACAACTATTCATTAACTGGGTTCTTTCGCATATGTATGTTTTTCATCTGTAGAGTTTGGGTTGAAAGTCGTTGTTTGGGTTAAAAGTCGGTGTTTGGGTTAAAAGTCGGTGTTTGGGTTGAAAATCGGTGTTTGGGTTGAAAATCGGTGTTTGGGTTGAAAGTCGTTATTTGGGTTGAAAGTCGTTATTTGAGTTGAAAGTCGGTGTTTGGGTTTAAAAGTCGTTGTTTGGGTTTAAAAGTCGGTGTTTGGGTTTAAAAGTCGTTGTTTGGGTTTAAAAGTAGTTGTTTGGGTTAAAAGTCGGTGTTTGGGTTAAAAGTAGTTGTTTGGGCTAAAAGTAGTTGTTTGGGTTAAAAGTAGTTGTTTGGGTTAAAAGTCGTTGTTTGGGTTTAAAACTACTTTGAGCTCAGGTAGTTATATTTTCTTTAGCTCATTTACCAGTACCCACACAATCCTTAATTACGTCAGTACTCTCATCAAATAATACATTTTGTTCTGTAATTAAAATACGTCATTGTTTGAAAATTTACGATTTTTTTTTAATACAAGGCAATTGTGATTGTAACAATTTTAAAGTTATTGTATCATTGTTGCTCTGTTCTTGCACTGTTCGTTGGCACTGGAACACTTGATGATATATTGGACTTGTATCCAAGATTGACCATGTAATGTATCAATTATACAATGTATGTATGTGATGTAACTATATAACCTCAGTTTGTAAAAGCACCTTCATCACCTTCAGTGATTAAGTGCTTAATTGCACACACTAGTTTCTTTATCAGCTATCTCACCCTGTCAGAGTAAATGAGACAAATGTATGTGAATGCATGTGTGTGTATATATGTATATATGTATGTATATATGTATATGTACGTATATATGTGTGTGTGTGTATATATGTATGTGTATAAAGTATATATGGAAGCTGATCAGAATTACATTTGACATTTGAAAACGCACATTAATGACACTATGTAAAAGACACATCGAACACTTTATGTAGGGCATACGTAAATCTGTGTATCTATGTATTTACGTATGTAAGTTAGCTTAGCATTTTAAAAGCACCGAATCACCTTCTGTGGTTGATTGTTCAATAAACCCCTGAACTATATGTTTAACACATCTCTATCCCTGTCCATGGAGGACAGAAGAAAATGTATATATGCTGGTTATCATTGTAAATGTCTGGCCACGTCTGTGGTAAAAAAAAAAATGCCCGTTGGCTGCAATGTCCTGATGAGTCTCCAGCGGTGAACACTGCTGCGCCTAGTTATCCTGCAGCAGTTAACTAGTTATCCCCCTCATTCTCATTTCCAAATCCTTATCCTGACCTCTTTCAAGAGCTTCCCTCCTCACCCTAAGTTCCTGGAGGAGGAAGAGAGCATCCTTGGAAGGCTGCAAGGAGGAATAAGGAGGTACAGTGACACAGTGACACAGTGACACAGTGACACAGTACTGGAGGTCTCACCGTGTGTCCCGAGGACAAGGTCACCTTGACAGAAGGGCCCAATATCTTGACGACCTGAGCAAATGTGTCCCAACATGTAATAAAGCATGAGAGGAGTGCTAGTAGGACACAGAGAGGGTGGGGATGACTGCCCTGTTGATGGGACAGGAGGTAAAAAGCTCTGGGTGGGAGGGGTCGGTGCCATGATGGAAGGGCAGGGAATTTACTGCTTATGGACCTAAGGCTAAAAACGTGCTTTCAATCCTGTTAATTGACCTGCCTCTTGCTCCTCCGGTTCTTATTTTTTGTCCTCCGTTTTCATCGTGAAACACGCACACACACACACACACACACACACACATATCAAGTGGTAAGAAGACTTCGTGTAAGCAACATAAAGGTGGGGATATCGCCTGCGATACAAGGAGGGCGTTTGGGAAGAGCGGGAGTGTTACTGGCTTGGAGTGAGGGCGGGAGGCCTCTTCCCGCCCCAAAGGCGCTCAATGGCCCGGAAGAACTGGAGAAGCTTCCATATGACAAGAACATCCGGATAGGCGGAGCTGCAGTGGCTATCGGACCTTCCGGTCAAAGGATGCAAATGGCACGGAAATGGTCCAACTGTAAGGAAAAGAAGCGATGTCTGCTCTCTCAGTGAGTGCGAGAGAGAGAGAGAGAGAGAGAGAGAGAGAGAGAGAGAGAGAGAGAGAGAGAGAGAGAGAGAGAGAGAGAGAAGAGAGGAGGTGATGAGGAGAGAGGGATAGACAGTCAGCCAGTCAGTCAGTAAGTCAGTCAGTCAATCCGACAATCGGAGGAAGAGAGACAGAGAAAGAGACAGAAGAAGAGAGAGGTCGCTCAATGAGTGGCACTCTTAATGGAAGAAGGCAGATGGTGTTCCAGTACTCAAATTGCTGGCGAAATCCTAGAATCGTTAGTCTCTCAACAAATAATATAATTTTGTTACCATCATCGGCTAATATGTGATCAACAGAATGGCTTTTAGAAAAGTTGGATCTGCTGCTGGTCTCTTGGTAAATCTCTCTATCCAGTGACTCATCAATCACTGGATGAGTCTAAGATCAGCTGTGTTGTTGCTCTAGACACAGCAGGAGCCTTTGATCGGGTCTGGCACACTCTGGATTAGTAGTGAAGCTTCAAGCACTAGGCATCTCAGGCTCCATCTTAGAGTTAATAAAAGACTACCTTCAAGAACGGACTCTAAGAGTAGTCCTCAATGGAACAGAATCCGAAAGCCACTCAATTGGTGCCAGCGTTCCACAGGGTAGAGTGCTTGGTCCTCTGCTCTGGAATGTGTATTTCAACGATCTACTTCATCTACATCTATCTACAACGATTTACTACTCCGTGGACTACCAGAAGTTGCCACTCGTAGCACTAGGCTCTCAGCCTTTGATATTCTCATGCTAGAAGTGCCATTCTTAAGAACATCACTCCATCAGCGATCATTCATTGTTCGTTAAACAGGTTGATACACGGGAGATCAGGAGCCTACTAGTTATATACTACAAGTGACCAGATCCTCCATGCGACCAGATCCTCCATGTGACCAGATCCTCCATGTGACCAGATCCTCCATGTGACCAGATCCTCCATGTGATCAGATCCTCCATGTGACCAGATCCTCCATGTGACCAGATCCTTGTCACATCAAGGCTCTGACACACGGTTGGCCACGGGTTTATCCTCTTATACAATTTTGTTTCTGAGATTGAAATAAAGATTATTCCTAATGATGCATACAACAGGCTCATGCAGTAAATGGGTCTGTAAGAGCAGGCTTGAGATGAGCCGAGTGAGGACCACAGATCTCGCTAGCACCTTCACCAGGCACTTCACTCGACAGCCCTAAAGAACCGTAGTCTTAGTGTAGAAAAAAAGAAAAAAAGAGAGAGAAAGAGAGAGTAGTAACGGGGGAAAATATAATGTTGACAGAATTCGAATTTTGTACCGTGGGGAACCAACGTCAGTTGTAAGAGGTGAGAGAGTGGAGAAGAGACAGAGGGAGAGACAAAGACAGGAGGAAGAGAATAGAAACAGGAGAACGGGACAAAGAAAAGGAGGAGACACAAAGGCAGATAAAGAGCAGGAAAAAGCAAGAACAGGGGAAGAGGACTTGGGAGGGACAATGGAAGTAGGAAAATAAGGAAACAAAGGAAACCGAAGTAAATCAATTGGTGAAATGAACCGATACAAACGAGGGGATGAAAGATAGAGATAGAGGATGAGAGGAGAAGCGGCGAGAGTAACGGAAGTAGAGGATAGTAGAGACGAGGGTAGAAGAGTAGGCTTCACCTTGCTGTCAGCCCCAGGTGGCCGCTCACCAACACTGTCAGCCCCAGGTGGCCGCTCACCAACACTGTCAGCCCCAGGTGGACGCTCACCAACACTGTCAGCCCCAGGTGGACGCTCACCAACACTGTCAGCCTCAGGTGGCCGCTCACCAACACTGTCAGCCCCAGGTGGACGCTCACCAACACTGTCAGCCCCAGGTGGACGCTCACCAACACTGTCAGCCCCAGGTGGACGCTCACCAACACTGTCAGCCCCAGGTGGCCGCTCACCAACACTGTCAGCCCCAGGTGGACGCTCACCAACACTGTCAGCCCCCAGGTGGCCGCTCACCAACACTGTCAGCCCCAGGTGGACGCTCACCAACACTGTCAGCCCCAGGTGGCCGCTCACCAACACTGTCAGCCCCAGGTGGACGCTCACCAACACTGTCAGCCCCCAGGTGGCCGCTCACCAACACTGTCAGCCCCAGGTGGACGCTCACCAACACTGTCAGCCTCAGGTGGCCGCTCACCAACACTGTCAGCCCCAGGTGGACGCTCACCAACACTGTCAGCCCCCAGGTGGCCGCTCACCAACACTGTCAGCCCCAGGTGGACGCTCACCAACACTGTCAGCCCCAGGTGGACGCTCACCAACACTGTCAGCCCCAGGTGGACGCTCACCAACACTGTCAGCCCCCAGGTGGACGCTCACCAACACTGTCAGCCCCCAGGTGGACGCTCACCAACACTGTCAGCCCCCAGGTGGACGCTCACCAACACTGACAACACTGTCAGCCCCCAGGTGGACGCTCACCAACACTGTCAGCCCCCAGGTAGCCGCTCACCAACACTGACAACACTGTCAGCCCCAGTAACGAGGCACTCATTACTACAGTGTTCATTGTTCATTTCTTCTTCCATTGTTCAATTCCCCCCCCCCCTCCTAATATATTTCCTCTGGTTATGTAAGTTAAGGCTAGGTTAGGTAATGGTAGGTAAGGTTATGTAAGGTATGTTTAGTTAAGGTTAGGAGAGGTTACGTAGGGTTAGGTAAGGTCAGGTTAAGTCAGGTTAGGTTTTGGAAGGTTAGGTTAGGTTATAGAAGGTTAGGTAAAGTTAGGTAAGGTAAGGTTAGGTAAGGTAAGGTTAGGTAAGGTAAGATTAGGTAAGGTAATGTTAGGTAATGTAATGTTAGGTAAGAAAATTTTATGTTATGCAAGGTTGGGTATGGTAAGGTTAGGTTATGCAAGGTTAGGTTAGATAAGGTAAGGTAAGGTCAGGTCAGGTAAAGTTAGGTTAGTTAACGTTTGGTTAGGTTAGTTTAGGTAAGGCTAGATTAGACAGGGTTAAGTAAGGTTAGGTTAGGTTAGGTTAGGTTAGGTTAGGTTAGACAGGGTTAAGTAAGGTTAGGTTAGCTTATTCACTTATACCCACAAAACTGGCCGCAGGTAATAATACATAAACTCAATATATTTTCCAAACAAATTACCCTGTGATAATTTTGACCCTGGGGATCAGAGTATGAAAATATAATAAACTTCCAAGCTTCCAATTCACCAGAAAATTATGTTGGAAACATTGTTCAGTATTACTCATTGTACAGGATGAAATATACTGTACAGGTCAACAAAGTATACTTTATAAGTCAACATTATGTTATAGGTTAAAATAGTGTAGTAGTAGGCATCCATCAGTCTCAGGAGACTATGGAGTTGCCTACTGGAGCCTCAGGAGACTGTATAGGTTAGTAAAGTACTACGAATAGTGCCTTACTAAAGCAATGTCACACACATGATATTCAGGTCAATATAAGGAGAAAATGACACCCAACACTGCTAAGGTTACAGGCATTTTTACTCTGCTTTGAGCTGAATGACTGAAGTCAAATGTAGCTAGATGGTATATTTACGTATACACCATCTGGAAACACACACACGGCGCCATCTGGAAACACACACATGGCACAAGGCGCCATCTGGAAACGCACACATGGCACAAGGCGCCATAATTAAAAAAATTAAGCAGGTTTTTAATTATTAGACAATCACTATGTTAGCTTGAGCTGACTGGCGCTTGTGGACAAGAGGTACTCAATAGACTGGTGGAGTTATAGATTATTTAGAGAACTTAGCTGTTGGCGGCAACAAGTTTAACTAACTTTAAAACCTAACTTGCCGGTTTTATACGCAGAGAATATTCCCTTCTGTTCCTCAGTGACTCAGTAAATAAGCGTAATTATTAAGGGGAAATAATTCTTTCAACGATGTGGTCGACTGAAATGAACTTGAAGGAACTTGAAGAGTCCCCATGGAGGAGTAACACGGAGCTAGTAGTCTCCGTGGAATTGGAACATGCAACTAGTAGTCTCTCTGTGCAAGAGGAACACGGAACTAGAAGAGTCCACACGGAAGAGGAACACAGACCTAGAAGGGTCCACACGGAAGAGGAACACAAACCTAGAAGGGTCCACACGGAAGAGGAACACAGACCTAGAAGGGTCCACACGGAAGAGGAACACAGACCTAGAAGGGTCCACACGGGAGAGGAACACAGACCTAGAAGGGTCCACACGGAAGAGGAACACAGACCTAGAAGAGTCCACACGGAAGAGGAACAAGGAACTAGAGGAGTCTGGTTGGTCTTCATCCT